>NW_027046597.1:0-23165 GCF_025399875.1 Dalotia coriaria | reverse complement strand
GATTTAACATCAGCATCTAAAATGCTTTTCGAAATCGCTTTGTACAGCATAAAACAAAGCTAACGTTTGAGCTTAATTATTTGCGTTTTTAACGCGTTAAAAACAGCATAAAACGACGAATTTTTATTATTCGTTTTATTAATATTCTCTATTTAACGTTTCACGATCTAAAATGCTTGAAAATGCTTATTTTAGCAAAACAGCACGTTTTGAGCTTTAATCTGCGTTTAACGCGTAAAACAGCATAAAACGACGAATTTTTATTATTCGTTTTTATTAATATTGCTTCTATTTGAACGATTTCAACGATCTAAAATGCTTGAAAATGCTTATTTTAGACAAAACAGCACGTTTTGAGCTTTAATCTGCGTTTTAACCGTAAAACAGCATAAAACGACGAATTTTTTATTATTCGTTTTTATTAATATTGCTTCTATTTGAACGATTTCAACGATCTAAAATGCTTGAAAATGCTTATTTTAGCAAAACAGCGTTTGAGCTTTAATCTGCGTTTTAACGCGTAAAACAGCATAAAACGACGAATTTTTATTATTCGTTTTTATTAATAGTGCTTCTATTTGAACGATTTCAACGATCTAAAATGCTTGAAAATGCTTATTTTAGCAAAACAGCACGTTTTGAGCTTTAATCTGCGTTTTAACGCGTAAAACAGCATAAAACGACGGATTTTATTATTCGTTTTTATTAATATTGCGTCTATTTGAACGATTTCAACGATCTAAAATGCTTGAAAATGCTTATTTTAGCAAAACAGCACGTTTGAGCTTTTAATCTGCGTTTTAACGCGTAAAACAGCATAAAACGACGAATTTTTATTATTCGTTTTTATTAATATTGCGTCTATTTGAACGATTTCAACGATCTAAAATGCTTGAAAATGCTTATTTTAGCAAAACAGCACGTTTTGAGCTTTAATCTGCGTTTTAACGCGTAAACGCAAAAACGCGAATTTTTATTATTCGTTTTTATTAATATGCTCTATTTGAACGATTTCGCGATTAAATGCGAAAATGCTTATTTTAGCAAAACACGTTTGAGCTTTAATCTGCGTTTTAACTAAACAGCAAAAACGACGAATTTTTATTATTCGTTTTTATTAATATTGGGTCTATTTGAACGATTTTCAACGATCACAAATGCTTGAAAATGCTTATTTTAGCAAAACAGCACGTTTTGAGCTTTAATCTGCGTTTTAACGCGTAAAACAGCATAAAACGACGAATTTTTATTATTCGTTTTAATTAATATTAGCTCCTATTTGAACGATTTCAACGATCTAAAATGCGTTTATGCTTATTTTAGCAAGAAACGGCACGTTTTGAGCTTTAAATCTGCGTTTTAACGCGTAAAACAGCATAAAACGACGAATTTTTATTATTCGTTTTATTGGCGTATTTAGCTTCTATTTGAACGATTTTCAACGATCTAAAATTCTTGAAAATGCTTATTTTAGCAAAGGCTTAACGCGTTTTGAGCTTTAATCTGCGTTTTAACATACGTAAAACGGCATAAAAACAACGAATTTTTATTATTCGTTTTTATTAATATTGCACGTCTGTTGAACATTTCAACGATCTAAAATGGCGAAAATGCTTATTTTAGCAAAACAGTACGTTTTCAGCTTTGTCTGCGTTTTAACTCGTAAAACAGCATAAAAACGGCGAATTTTTTATTATTCGTTTTATTAATATTGCTTCCTGTTGAAGACGATTTCAACGATCTAGATAGCGAAAATGCTTATTTTAACGGCAAAACAGCACGTTTTGAGCTTTTAATCTGCGTTTTAACGCGTAAAACAGCATAAAACGACGAATTTTTATTATTCGTTTTTTATTAATATTGCTTCTATTTGAACGATTTCAACGATCTAAAATTCTTGAAAATGCTTATTTTAGCAAAACAGCACGTTTTGAGCTTTAATCTGCGTTTTAACGTAAAACAACGCATAAAACGACGAATTTTTATTATTCGTTTTTATTAATATTGCGTCTATTTGAACGATTTCAACGATTTAAAATGCTTGAAAGTAGCTTATTTTATGAGCTGGCACGTTTGAGTTTTAATCTGCGTTTTTTGTAACGCGTAAAACAGCGCGCAAAACAACGAATTTTTATTATTTGTTTTATTAATATTGCGCGTCCACGAACGATTTCCAGCAGTCTAAAATGCTTGAAAATGCTTATTTTAGCAAGGCAGTACGTTTTCGGCTTTAATCCTGCGTTTTAACACGCGTAAAACAGCATAAAGCAGAGCGAATTTTTTTATTATTCGTTTTTTATTAATATTCTTCACATATTTGAAGACGATTTCAACGATCTAAAAGAGTAAGCCCGAACCATGCTTATTTTAGCAAAACAGCACGTTTTGAGCTTTAATCTGCGTTTTAACGCGTAAAACAGCACTAAAAACGACGAATTTTTATTATTCGTTTTTTATTAATATTGCTTCTATTTGAACGATTTCAACGTCTAAAATTCTTGAAAAATTGCTTATTTTAGCAAAACAGCACGTTTTGAGCTTTAATCTGCGTTTTTGCTGCGTAAAGCAACATAAAACAACGAATTTTTATTATTCGTTTTTTTATTAATATTGCGTCTATTTGAACGATTTCAACGGTAAAATGCTTGAAAATGCTTATTTTAGCAAAACAGTACGTTTTCAGCTTTAATCTGCGTTTTAGCGTCGTAAAAACAGCATAAAACGACGAATTTTTGTATTCGTTTTATTGTATTTACTTCTATTTGAACGATTTCAACGATCTAAAATGCTTGAAAATGCTTATTTTAACGAAACAGCACGTTTTGAGCTTTTAATCTGCGTTTTTAACGCGTAAAAGCAACATAAAACGACGAATTTTTTTATTATTCGTTTTTATTAAATATTGCTTCTGTTGAACGATTTCAGCGATCTAAAATTCTTGAAAATGCTTATTTTAGCAAAGAGCAGCACGTTTTGAGCTTTAATCTGCGTTTTAACGCGTAAAACAGCATAAAACATTGAATTTTTATTATTCGTTTTTATTATTGTACTTCTATTTGAAGGTTTTCAGCGATCTAAAATGCGAAAATGCTTATTTTTGGCTAAAAGAGCACGTTTTGAGCTTTAATCTGCGTTTTTAACGCGTAAAACGACAGCATAAAACGACGAATTTTGTATTCGTTTTTATTAATATTGCGTCTATTTGAACGATTTCAACGATCTAAAATGCTTGAAAATGCTTATTTTACGTAAAATTGGCACGTTTTTGAGGCTTTAATCTGCGTTTTTTAACGCGTAAACAACATAAAACGACGTTTTTATTATTCGGTTTTAGTAATATTACTTCTATTTGAACGATTTCAACGATCTAAATGCTTGAAAATGCTTATTTTAGCAAAACAGCGCGTTTTGACTTTTAATCTAAGTTTAACGCGTAAAACAGCGTAAAGAAAACGGCAGAAATTTTTATTTCGTTTTTATTCAATATTGCTTCCTATTTGAACGATTTCAACGTCTAAAATGGCGAAAGTCGCTTATTTTGGCAAAACAGCACGTTTTGAGCTTTTAATCTGCGTTTTAACGCGTAAAACAGCATAAAAACGACGAATTTTTTATTATTCGTTTTTATTAATGCGTCTATTTGAACGATTTCAAAAGCGATCTAAAATGCTTGAAAATGCTTATTTAGCAAAACAGGCTACGTTTTCAGCTTTTAATCACCGCGTTTTAACATGGCAAAACAACATAAAACGACAGATTTTCAAACATTAAGTTTTTTTATTAGTATTGCTTCCCTATTTGAACAGTTTCTACGATCTAAAAATGCTTGATGCTATTTTAGCAAAACTGGCACGTTTTGAGCGCTTTAATCTGCGTTTTAACGCGTAAAACAGCATAAAACGACGAATTTTTTATTATTCGTTTTTATTAATATTACTTCTATTTGAACGATTTCAACGATAAAATGCTTGAAAATGCTTATTTAGCAAAACAGCGCGATTTTTGAGCTTTTAATCTGCCGTTTTAACGCGTAAAACAGCATAAAACGACAGATTTTTTATTATTCGTTTTTATTAATGTGCACGTCTATTGAACGATTTCAACGATCTAAAATACTTGAAAATGCTTGTTTAGCAAAACAGCAGCACGTTTGAGGCGCAATCTGCGTTTTAACGCGTAGAAACCAGCATAAAGGCGACGAATTTTTATTATTCGTTTTTTATTAATGTGCGCGTCTGTTGAAAGCGATTTCAGCGATCAAATGCTTGAAAATACTTATTTAGCAAAACAGCGCGTTTTGAGCAATCAACTGATTTTTTTTTTTTTTTTTAACCGCGGCAAAACAACATAAAACGACAGGGGTGCAGTATTCGTTTTTGCTATTAATATTGCGCGTCTGTTGAACGATTTCAACGATCTAAAATGCGAAAATGCTTATTTTATCAAAACAAGCACGTTTTGACTTTTAATCTGCGCGTTTTTAAAAGCGTAAAACAGCATAAAACGACAATTTTTATTACTCGTTTTTTATTAATATTTAAAGCTTCTATTTGAACGATTTTCAGCGATCTAAAATGCTTGAAAATGCTTATTTTAGCAAAACAGCACGTTTTGAGGCTTTAATCTGCGTTTTTAACGCGTAAAACGGCTTATAAAACGACGAAATTTTATTATTCGTTTTATTAATATTCCGTCTATTTGAACGATTTCAACGATCTAAAATGCTTGAAAATGCTTATTTTAGCAAACAGCACGTTTTGAGCTTTAATCTGCGTTTTAACGGTAATGCGACATAAAACGACGAATTTTTATTATTGGGTTTTTTATTAATATTGCTTCTATTTGAACGATTTCAACGATCTAAATGCTTGGCGTCGCGTACATAAAACCGCGTTTTGAGCTTTTAATCTGCATTTAACGCGTAAAAACAGCATAAAAACGACGGGTACGCATTATTCGTTTTTATTAGTAACTTCTATTTGACGATTCCAGACGATCCTAAAATGCTTGAAATAACTTATTTTAGCAAAACAGCACGTTTGAGCTTTAATCTGCGTTTAACGCGTAAAACAACATAAAACGACGAATTTTTATTATTCGTTTTTCATTAATATTGCGTCTATTTGAACGAAATTTCAACGATCTAAAATGCTTGAAAATGCTTATTCTAACCGGCAGCGCGTTTGAGCTTTATTCTGCGTTTTAACGCTTAAAACAGCATAAAAACGTCGGTGCAGTATTATTCGTTTTTTATTTTTGTGCGTCTATTTGAACGGTTCAACGGTAAATGGCAGAAAATGATACTTATTTTAGCAAAACAGCACGTTTAGAGCGCAATCTGCGTTTTAACGCGCCGACAATAAAAAGACGAATTTTTAATTTAGTGTTTTAGTAATATTGCTATTTGAAGACGATTTCAACGATCGCGCAGAATACTTGCATTTAGCAAACAGTACGTTTTTGAGGCTTTTAATCTGCGTTTTAACGCGTAAAACAGCATAAAACGACGAAATTTTTATTATTCGTTTTTTATTAATATTGCGTCTATTTGAACGATTTCAACGATCTAAAATGCTTAGAAAATGCTTATTTTTAGCAAAACAGCGTTTTTGAGGCTTTTAATCTGCGTTTTAACTCGTATAACGGCATAAAACGACGAATTTTATTATTCGTTTTTTATTAATATTGCGTCTATTTGAACGTTTTCAACGATCTAAAATAGCGAAAAATGCTTATTTTAGCAAAACAGCACGTTTTGAGCTTTTAATCTGCGTTTTACGCGTAAAACAGCATAAAACTTGACGGGTACGTATTCGTTTTATTAATATTGCGTCTATTTGAACGATTTCAACGATCTGAAATGCTTGAAAATGCTTATTTTTAGCAAAACAGCGCGTTTTGAGGCTTTTGTCAGCGTTTAACGCGTAAAACCAACATAAAACGACGAAATTTTTATTATTCGTTTTTTATTAATATTGCGTCTATTTGAACGATTCCAACGTCTAAAATGCATGAAAATGCTTGTTTTTATCAAAACAGCTTCACGTTTTTGAGCTTTAATCTGCGTTTTAAAGCGTAAAACAGCATAAAACGACAGGTACGTACTCTTTTTATTAATATTGCTTCTATTTGAACGATTTCAACGATCTAAAATGGCGAAAATGCTTATTTTTAGCAAAACAGCACGTTTTGAGCTTTAATCCTGCGTTTTAACGCGTAAAACAGCATAAAACGACAGGAAATTTTATTATTGGTTTTTATTAATATTGCGTCTGTTGAACGATTTCAACGATCTAAAATGCTTGAAAATGCTTATTTTAGCAAAACAGCACACGGGCTTTAATCCTGCGTTTAACGGTGTAAAACAGCATAAAAACGAGCAATTTTTATTATTCGTTTTATTAATACATTGCTTCTATTTGTAGAACTTACGTTTTAACGATCACAAATGCTTGAAAATACTTATTTAGCAAAACCGCACGTTTTGAGCTTTAATCTGCATTTAACGCGTAAAACAGCATAAAACGGCGAATTTTTATTATTCGTTTTCGTGAAATAACTTCTATTTGAACGATTTCAGCGATCTAAAATGCCCGAAAGATACGCTGACGCCGCGCAAAACAGCACGTTTTGAGAACTTTTAATCTGCGTTTTAACGCGTAAAGGCAACATAAAAACGACGAATTTTTGGTATTTCGTTTTTATTAATATTGCACGTCTATTTGAACAATTTCAGCAACGATCTAAAAATGCTTACTTATTCTAACCAAAACAGCACGTTTTTGAGCTTTTATTCTGCGTTTTAACGCGTAAAACAGCATAAAAACGTCGAAATTTTTATTATTCGTTTTTTTATTTTTATTGCGTCTATTTGAACTGATTTCAACGATCGATACTTGAAATGTATTTTAGCAAAAACAGCACGTTTAGGTAATCTGCGTTTTTAACGCACGTAAAACAGCATAAAAAAAGACGAATTTTTAATTCGTTTTTTATTAATATTGTTCCTATTTGAACGATTTCAGCGATCTAAAAGGAAGCTTGAAAGTACTTATTTTGCTTAAAGCAATTTACGTTTTGAGCTTTAATCTGCGTTTACGCGTAAAACAGCATAAAACGACGAAATTTTATTATTCGTTTTTATTAATATTGCGTCTGTTGAACGATTTCAACGATCTAAAATGCTTGAAAATGCTTATTTTAGCAAAACA
Organism: Dalotia coriaria; assembly: GCF_025399875.1. NCBI lineage: Eukaryota > Metazoa > Arthropoda > Insecta > Coleoptera > Staphylinidae > Dalotia > Dalotia coriaria. Next base: position 15,954 of record NW_027046597.1, on the reverse strand, counting down.
GCACGTTTGAGCTTGAGAATGCGTTTTGTCAGTATAACAACGCCAAGAAACGACTAGATTTTTATTATTCGTTTTTATTAATATTTACTTCTATTTAAGACGATTTCAACGATCTAGAATTCTTGAAATGCTTATTTTATAGCAAAACAGCACGTTTTGAGCTTTTAATCTGCGTTTTAACGCGTGAAACAACATAAAACGACGAATTGCAGCTATTTGGTTTTATTATTGTTAGCTATTTGAAAGATTTCAACTTGATCTAAAATGCTTGACAATGCTTGATGCAACAAAATAGCGCACGTTTTTGGGCAAAATGCGTTTTAACGCGTAAAACAGCATAAAACCACCAATTTTTATTATTAGTTTTTATTAATGCGTCTATTTGAACGATTTCAACGATCTAAAAATGCTTGAAAATGCTTATTTTAGCAAAACAGCACGTTTACGAGCTTAATCTGCGTTTTAACGCGTAAAACAGCATAAAACGACGATTTTTATTATCTGGTATTTTTTATTAATATTGCTTCTATTTGAACGATTTCAACGATAAAATTGCTTGAAAATGCTTATTTTAACAAAACAGCACGTTTTGAGCTTTTAATCTGCGTTTTAACGCGTAAAACAGCATAAAACATTGAAATTTTTTAGTATTCGTTTTTTTATTAATATTGCTTCTATTTTGTGAACGATTTCAACGATCCTGAAATGGCAGAAATGCTTATTTTAGCGCCAAAACAGCGCATTTGAGCTTTTAATCTGCGTTTAACGCGGCTAAAAGCAAGCAAACGACGAATTTTTTTTATTATTCGTTTTATTAAATAGTATACTGTTGGACGATTTCAACGATAAAATGCTTGAAAATGCTTATTTTAAACCGAAACAGCGCGATTTTGAAGGCTTTAATCTACCGTTTAACGGTAAAACAGCATAAAACGGCAGAATTTTTATTATTCGTTTTATTGTACGTCCTATTTGAACGATTTCAACGATCTAAAATGCTTGAAAATGCTTATTTTAGCAAAACAGCGTTGTGCGACTTTATTCTGCGTTTTTAACGCGTAAAACAGCATAAAACAAACGAAATTTTTTATTTCGTTTTATTTTATTGCGTCCATTTTGAACGATTTCAACGATCTAAAATGCTTGAAAATGCTTATTTTAGCAAAAACAGCGTTTTTGAGCTTTAATCTACGTTTTAACGCGTAAAACAAGCACTTATAAAACAGCGAATTTTTTATTTATTCGTTTTTATTAATGTGCTTCTATTTTGAACGATTTCCGGCGATCTAAAATGCTTGAAAATGTATTTGCCAGCGCCAGCGCGTTTTGAGCTTTGTCGCGTTTTAACGCGTAAAACGGCGCATAAAAACGACGAAATTTTTATTATTCGTTTTTATTAATATTGCGTCTCTGAACGATTTCCAGCAGGTAATTGCTTGAAAATGCTTATTTTTAACTGAAACAGCACGTTTTGAGCTTTGAAATCTGCGTTTTAACGCGTAAAACAGCATAAAACGACGAATTTTTATTATTCGTTTTTATTAATGTAGCTTCTATTTGAGCGATTTCCAACGATCTGAAATGGCGAAAATGCTTATTTTATAAAACCAGCACGTTTTGAGCTTTAATCTGCGTTTTAAACGCGTAAAACAGCATAAAAACGGCAGAAATTTTATTATTCGTTTTATTAATATGGCGCCTATTTGAACGATTTCAACGATCAAATGGCGAAATGATTATTTTAGCAAGACAGCGCGTTTTGAGGCTTTAATCTGCGTTTAGCGCGGAAGCAACATAAAAACGACGAATTTTTATTATTCGTTTTATTAATATTGCGTCTATTTGAGACGATTTCCAGCGCGATCTAAAATGCTTGAAAATGATTATTTTAATAAAACAGCACGTTTGAGCTTTAATATACGTTTTAACGTAAAACAGCATAAAGAAACGACGAAATTTTTGTTGTTCGTTTTTGGTAATGTGCGTCTGTTGAACGGAATTTCCAGCGAATACAAAATGCGAAATGATTAGCGCAGCAAGGAAGCAGCGTTTGAAGGCTTTTAATCTGCGTTTTAACGCGTGGAAAGCGTAAAACGACGAATTTTTATTATTCGTTTTTATTAATATTACTTCTATTTGAACGATTTCAGCGATCCTAAAATGCGCGAAAATGTATTTTTGTAAAACAGCTACGTTTTGAGAGCTTTTAATCGCCGCGTTTTTAAACACGCGTAAACAGCCATAAAACGACAGAAATTTTTTGGTATTTGTTTTTATTAATGCGTCTGTTGAATAGGTTTCAGCGATCTATAATGCTTGAAAGCGTTATTTTAGCAAAACAGCACGTTTGGGGCAATCCTGCGTTTTAACGCGTAAATCAGCATAAAACGACGAATTTTTTATTATTTGTTTTTATTAATGTTGCTTCTATTTGAACGATTTCAGCGATGAAATGGCGAAAATGCTTTATTTTAGCAAAACAGCACGTTTTGAGCTTAATCTTCACGTTTTAACGCTTAAAACAGCATAAAACGACGAATTTTTATTATTCGTTTTATTAATATTGCTTCTATTTGAACGATTTCCAACGATCTAAAATGCTTGAAAATACTTATTTTTAGCAAAACAGCACGTTTGCAGGCTTTAATCTGCGTTTTACGCTTGCCGCGTAAACAGCATAAAACGACGAAATTTTATTATTCGTTTTTATTAATATTGCGTCGGCGGAACGATTTCAGCGATCTAAAATGCCGAAAGTAGTTATTTAGCAAAACGGCACGTTTTGAGCTTTAATCGCGTTTTAACGTAAAACAGCATAAAACGGCCGAATTTTTATTATTCGTTTTTTATTAATGTGCTTCTATTTCAGCAATTTCAGCGATCACAAATGCTTTGAAAATGCTTAACACCGCCGAAACGCTGCATTTTGGAAATCCTTGCGTTTTAACGCGTAAAAACAACATAAAACGACGAATTTTTATTATTCGTTTTATTAATATTGCTTCTATTTGTACGATTTCAACGATCTAAAATGCTTGAAAATACTTATTTTAGCAAAACAGCACGTTTTGGGCTTTTCATTGCACGTTTTAATGCGTAAAACAACGCCAAAAACGACAAAATTTTTATTATTCGTTTTTATTTTTGGTATTGCGTCTATTTGAACGATTTCAACGATCTAAAATGTGAAAATGCTTTATTTTGTAGCAGCAAAACAGCACGTTTTGAGCTTTAATCGCGTTTAGCATACGTAAAACAACATAAAACGACGGAAATTTTTATTATTCGTTTTTAGTAATATTGCGTCTGTTGAACGATTTCCAGCGATCCTGAAATGCTTGAAATGTATTTTTAGCAAAACAGCGCGTTTTGAGCTTTATTCTGCGCGTTTTAACGCGTAAAGGCAACATAAAACGACAGAATTTTATTATTCGTTTTATTTTATTGCGTCCTGTTGAACAGTTTAACGATCAAATGCTTGAAAATGCTTTGGCTTTTAGCAACAAAACAGCACGTTTTGAAGACTTTAATCCTGCGTTTTAACGCGTAAAACAACATAAAAAGAGACGAATTTTTTGTTATTCGTTTTTATTAATGTGCTTCTTTTGAACGATTTTCAACGATCTAAAATGCTTGAAAATGCTTCTTTTGGCAAAACAATTTTACGTTTTGAGCTTTTAATCTGCGTTTAACTTACGTAAAACAGCATAAAACAGTAATTTTAGTATTTGTTTTATTAATATTGCGTCTATTGAACGATTTCAACGATCTAAAATGCTTGAAAATGCTTATTTTAGCAAAACAGCACGTTTTGAGGTTTTTAATCTGCTTTTTAACGCGTAAAACAGCATAAAAACGACGAATTTTTATTATCTGTTTTTATTAATATTGTTTCCCTATTTGAACGATTTCAACGATCTAAAATGCTTGAAAATGCTTATTTTAGCAAAACAGCCGTTTTGAGCTTTAATTCTGCGTTTTAACGCGTAAAACAGCATAAAACGACAAAATTTTTTTATTTTTCGTTTTTTTATTAATTTGCTTCTATTTGAACGATTTCAACGATCTAAAATGCTTGAAAATGCTTATTTTAGCAAAACAGCCGTTTTGAGCTTTAATCTGCGTTTTAACGCGTAAACAGCATAAAACGACGAATTTTTATTATTCGTTTTTATTAATATTGCTTCTATTTGAACGATTTCGCGATCTAAAATGCTTGAAAATGCTTTTTTTAGCAAAACAGCCGTTTTGAGCTTTAATCTGCGTTTTAACGCGTAAAACACATAAAACGCCCGAAATTTTTATTATTCGTTTTTATTAATATTGCGTCTATTGAACGTTTTCCCAGCGTCAAATGCTTGAAAATGCTTATTTTTAGCAAAACAGCACGTTGTGGGGCTTTATTCTGCGTTTTAACGCGTAAAACAACATAAAACAACGAAATTTTTTATTCGTTTTTATTTTTATTGCGTCCATTTGAACGATTTCAACGATCTAAAATGCGAAAATGCTTATTTTAGAAAAACCCAGCACGTTTTGAGCTTTTAATCTGCGTTTTAACGCGTAAAACAGCATAAAAACGACGAATTTTTTCGTTTTTTATTAATATTGCTCTATTTGAACGATTTCAACGATCTAAAATGCTTGAAAATGTTATTTTAGCAAAACAGCACGTTTTGAGCTTTAATCTGCTTTTTAACGCGTAAAACAACATAAAACGACGAAATTTTTATTATTCGTTTTATTAATATTGCGTCTATTTGAACGTTTTCCCAACGATCTAAATGCTTGAAAATGCTTATTTTAGCAAAAACAGCACGTTTGAGCTTTAATCTGCGTTTAACGTTAAAAACGCTAAAAACGACAATTTTTTTATTCGTTTTTATTAATTTGCTTCTATTGAACGATTTCAGCGATCTATAATGCAAAAATGTTAAAAGCAAAACACCCGTTTTGAGTTTTTAATCTGCGTTTTAACGCGTAAAACAGCATAAAAACGACAAATTTTTTTATTATTCGTTTTTATTAATATTGCTTCTATTTGAACGATTTCAACGATCTAAAATGCTTGAAAATGCTTATTTTAGCAAAACAGCACGTTTTGAGCTTTAATCTGCGTTTTAACGCGTAAAACAGCATAAAACGACGAAATTTTTATTATTTGTTTTTATTAATATTGCGTCTATTTGAATGATTTCAACGATCTATAATGCTTGAAAATGATTATTTTAGCAAAACAGCACGTTTTGAGCTTTAATCTGCGTTTTAACGCGTAAATCAGCATAAAACGACGAATTTTTATTATTTGTTTTTATTAATATTGCTTCTATTTGAACGATTTCAACGATCTAAAATGCTTGAAAATGCTTATTTTAGCAAAACAGCACGTTTTGAGCTTTAATCTTCGTTTTAACGCTTAAAACAGCATAAAACGACGAATTTTTATTATTCGTTTTATTAATATTGCTTCTATTTGAACGATTTCAACGATCTAAAATGCTTGAAAATGCTTATTTTAGCAAAACAGCACGTTTGAGCTTTAATCTGCGTTTTAACGCGTAAAACAGCATAAAACGACGAAATTTTTATTATTCGTTTTTATTAATATTGCGTCTATTTGAACGATTTCAACGATCTAAAATGCTTGAAAATGATTATTTTAGCAAAACAGCACGTTTTGAGCTTTAATCTGCGTTTTAACGCGTAAAACAGCATAAAACGACGAATTTTTTATTATTCGTTTTTATTAATATTGCTTCTATTTCAACGATTTCAACGATCTAAAATGCTTGAAAATGCTTATTTTAGCAAAACAGCACGTTTTGAGCTTTAATCTGCGTTTTAACGCGTAAAACAGCATAAAACGACGAATTTTTATTATTCGTTTTTATTAATATTGCTTCTATTTGTACGATTTCAACGATCTAAAATGCTTGAAAATGCTTATTTTAGCAAAACAGCACGTTTTGAGCTTTATTCGCGTTTTAATACGTAAAACAGCATAAAACGACGAAATTTTTATTATTCGTTTTTATTTTTATTGCGTCTATTTGAACGATTTCAACGATCTAAAATGCTTGAAAATGCTTATTTTAGCAAAACAGCACGTTTTGAGCTTTAATCTGCGTTTTAACGCGTAAAACAGCATAAAAACGACGAAATTTTTATTATTCGTTTTTAGATTAATATTGCGTCTATTTGAACGATTTTCAACGACTAAAATGCTTGAAAATGCTTATTTTAGCAAAACAGCACGTTTTGAGCTTTAATCTGCGTTTTAACGCTAAAACAGCTAAAACAACGAATTTTTTATTATTCGTTTTTATTAATATTGCGTCTATTTGAACGATTTCAACGATCTAAAAATGCTTGAAAATGCTTATTTTGTGCTAAAACAGTACGTTTTCACTTTAATCCGTTTTAACGCGTAAAAACAGCATAAAACGACGAATTTTTATTATTGTTTTTTAATATTGCTTCTATTTGAAACGATTTCAACGATCTAAAATGCTTGAAAATGCTTATTTAGCAAAACAGCACGTTTTGAGCTTTAATCTGCGTTTTAACGCGTAAAAAGCATAAAAACGACGAATTTTTATTATTCGTTTTTATTAATATTGCTTCTATTTGAATATCAACGATTAAAATTTTGAAAATGCTTATTTTAGCAAAACAGCACGTTTTGAGCTTTTAATCTGCTTTTTTAACGCGTAAAACAGCATAAAACGAGAATTTTTTATTATTCTTTTTTATTATTATTGCTTCTATTTGAAAGATTTCAACGATCTAAAATGTTTTGAAAATGCTTATTGACAAAAGAGAAGTTTTTTGAGCATTAAATCTGCGTTTTAACGCGTAAAACGCATAAAACGACGAATTTTTACTATCGTTTTTATTAATATTTTCTATTTGAACGATTTCAACGATCTAAAATGCTTGAAAATGCTTATTTTAGCAAAACAGCACGTTTTGAGCTTTTAATCTGCGTTTTAACGCGTAAAACAGCATAAAAACGACGAATTTTTATTATTCGTTTTTATTAATATTGCTTCTATTTGAACGATTTCAACGATCTAAAAATGCTTGAAAATGCTTATTTTAGCAAAACGCACGTTTTGAGCTTTAACGCTTAAGCTAATTAGCAAAACAATTTTTTTACGTTTATATTCTATTAACGATAACGACAAATTTTGATATTCTTTTTTATAAACACAGTTTTGATTTAACGATTTAACGTAAAATGCTAAAATGACTAATTTTATATCCGTTTTGACTTTAATTCGTTATTGAACGATTTAACGACTAATTTATAATCTTATTTTATAAAACAGCATTTTGAGTTTAACAGCTTTTAACGCGAAAATGCATAAAAACGAGATTTTTTATTTTAATCTTTTTTAATGCGTCATAAACAGCATAAAAACGATTAAATTGCATGAAATTTTATTATATTGAAAACAGACGTTTTCTTTAAATCTAAAATGCTGAAAAATGCTATTTAAAAACACATTTTGAGTTTTCATTGTTATTAAGCGTAAAAACATTAAAACGACAATTTTAATATGCTTTTAATAATTTGCTATCATTTGTATCGATTTCAACGTCTAAAATGCTTGAAAAGCTATTTAAAAACAGCACTTTTGCTTTTATTCGTTTTAACGCGTAAAATAGCGCTAAAACGACGAAATTTTTATTATTGTTTTTTAAAATGTTATTTGAACGATAACGCAATTTGACTTAATTGCTTTTTACGCAAAACAGCAGTTTTGACGTTAAATTTTTTATCGCGTAAACATTTATTAAAGCGAATTTTTATTATTCGTTTTTAATTATTGCTTTTGAACTGATTTAACGATCAAAGTTTAAAAGCTTTCTTTAACGTAAAACAGCAGTTTTAGCTTTAATCTGCGTTTTATCGTTATAAATTAAAAACGACAATTTTAAATTTCAGTTTATTAATGCTTGTACTATTTGAACGATTTCAAAACGACTAAAATTGCTTGAAAGCTTTATTTAGCAAAACAGCATATACGAGAATTTTATTAGCGTTTTTAACGCGTAAAACACATGAAAACGAGAAATTTTATTATGTTTTTATAATTTGCGTATAATTTGAACGATTTCACGATCAACAATGCTTGAAAATGCTTATTTTAAGCTAAAACAGCATATTTGAGCTTTATTCTGCGTTTTAATCGTTTTAAAATCAGCATAAACGAATTTTAATTTTCCGTTAATATTTTATTGCGTCTATTTGAACGTTTCAACGATCTAAAAATGTTTGAAAATGCTTTAATTTTAGCAAAACAGCACGTTTTGAGCTTTAACGTTACGAAAATATGCTTAATAGACAATTTCTTTTAACGTTATTTCAAATTATAATCTTTGAACGATTTAAGATCTAAAATGCTTGAAAAGCTTATTTTAGCTAAAACAGCATTTTGAGTTTAACAGAGTTTTAACGCGAATTCTGATTAACGTTTATGAAATTTTTCTATTTTATTTTATTAATATTGCGTCTATTTGAACGATTTCAACGATCTAAATTGCTTAAAAGCTATTTTAGCTTAACGCGTTTTGAGTTTAATCTGCGTTTTAACGAAAACAGCATAAAACCGAATTTTTATTATTCGTTTTTATTAATTTCTCTATTTGAACGATTTCAACGATCTAAAATGCTTAAAATGCTTTTTAGCAAAACAGCACGTTTTGAGCTTTAATCTGCGTTTTAACGCGTAAAACAGCATAAAACGACGAATTTTTATTATTCGTTTTTATTATTGCTCTATTTGAACGATTTCAACGATGTAAAATGCTTGAAAATGCTTATTTTAGAAAAAACGCACGTTTTGGTTTATTCTGCGTTTTAACGCGAAAAACAGCATAAAACGACAATTTTATTTTTCGTTTTATTTTTATTGCGTCATTTGACGTTTCAACGATCTAAAATGCTTGAAAATGCTTATTTTAGCAAAACAGCACTTTTTGAGTTTAATCTGCGTTTTAACGCGTAAAACAAATAAAACGCAATTTTTATTTCGTTTTTATTAAATTGCTTCTATTTGAACGATTTCAACGATCAAAATGCTTGAAAAATGCTTATTTTGCAAAACAGCACGTTTTGAGTTTTATTCTGCGTTTTTAACGCGTAAAACACATAAAACGACGAAATTTTTATTATTCGTTTTATTTTATTGCGTCATTTGAACGATTTCAACGATCAAAATGCTTGAAAATGCTTATTTTAGCAAAACGCGTTTTGAGCTTTAATCAAGGTTTTCGAAAACAGCATAAAACGACGAAATTTTTATTATTCGTTTTATTAATATTGCTTCTATTTGAACGATTTCAACGATCTAAAATGCTTGAAAATGCTTTTTTTTAGCAAAACACCCGTTTTGAGCTTTAATCTGCGTTTTAACGCGTAAAACAGCATAAAAACGATTTTTATTATTCGTTTTTATTAATTTCTCTTTGAACGATTTCAACGATCTAAAATGCTTAAAAATGCTTATTTTAGCAAACAGTACGTTTTCAGCTTTAATCTGCGTTTAACGCTAAAACAGCATAAAACGACGAATTTTTCTTATTCGTTTTTTTTAATATTGCTTCATTTGAACGATTTCAACGATCTAAATTTGAAAATGTTTTTTTAGCAAAACAGCACGTTTTGACTTTAATCTGCGTTTTAACGCTAAAAAAACTTAAAAACGACGTTTTTATTATTCGTTTTTATTAATATTGCTTCTATTTGAACGATTTCAACGATCTAAATGCTTGAAAATGTTTTTTGGCAAAACAGCACTTTTTGAGCTTTAATCTACGTTTTAAGCGTAAAACAGCTAAAACGACGAATTTTATTATCTTTTTTTATTAATTTTGCCCATTTGCATTTCAACGATCTAAAATATTTGAAAATGCTTATTTTAGCAAAACAGCACGTTTTGAGCTTTTAATCGCGTTTTAACGCGTAAAACAGCATAAAACGACGAATTTTTATTTCGTTTTTATTAATATTGCGTCTATTTGAACGATTTCAACGATCTAAAATGCTGAAAATGCTTATTTTATCAAAACAGCACGTTTTGAGCTTTAATCTGCGTTTTAACGCGTAAAACAAATAAAACGACGAATTTTTATTATTCGTTTTTATTAATATTGTTTCTATTTAAAAGGATTTCAACGATCTAAAATGCTTGAAAATGCTAATTTTGCAAAACAGCACGTTTTGAGCTTAAATCTGCGTTTAACGCGTAAAACAGCATAAAACAAAAATTTTTTTTTTTTTTTTTAAATTCGTCTAGGGAAATTTAAAAAAAAATTTTAAAAAAAATTTTTTTTAAAAAAACCCCCCCAAAAAAAAAATTTTTTAAAATTTTTTTTTTTTTTTTAAACCCCAAATTTTTTTTCTTTTTTTAAAAAATTTTTTTTTTTTTTAAAAAAGGGTTTAAAAAAAAATTTTTTTAAAAAAAAAAAATTTTTTTTTGGGGGGTTTTTTTTCCAAAAATTTTTTAAAAAAAAAAAATTTTTTTTTTTTTTTAAAAAAGGGTTTAAAAAAAAATTTTTTTTTTTAAAAAAACCAAAAAAAAAGGTTTTTAAAAATTTTTAAAATTTTTAAAAATTTTTTAAAAGTTTCCGGAAAAAAAATGGGTTTTTTTTTTAAAAACCTTTTAAATTTTTAAAACCTTTTTTTTTTTTTTTAAAAAAAAAAACCGTTTTTAAAATTTTTTTTTTAAAATTCTTAAAGGGTTTTTAAAAACCAAAATTTTAAAATTTTTTTTTAAAAAAAAAGGGAAAAAGGTTTTTAATTTTTAAAAAAAAAAAAAAATTTTTTTTTTTTTTTTTTAAAAAATTTTTTTAAAGGGTTTTTTTAACAAAAAAAGTTTTTTTTTAAATTTTTGGAAAACCCCCAAAAAAAAAAACCGGTTTTTTTTTTTTTAAAAACCTTTTTTAAAATTTTTTTTTTAAAATTCCCTTTTTTAAATTTTAAAAAACCCCTTTTTTTTAAAATTTTTTTAAAAAAAAAAAAAATTTTTTTTTTTTAAAATTTTTTTAAAAAAATTTTTATTTTTTTTTTTTTTTTTTAAAAAAAAATTTTAAATTTTTTTAAAAAAAAATTTTTATTTTAAAAAAAAAAAAAGGGGAAAATTTTAAAAAAAAAATTTTTTTTTTTTTAAATTTTTTAAAGGGAAAAAAATTTTTTTAAAAAATTTTTTTTTTTTTAAAAAAAAGGGGGAAAAAAAAAAATTTTAACGAAAAAAAAAAAATTTTTTGGGCCTTTTTTTTTTAAACCCAAATTTTTTTTTTAAAAAAAAAAAATTTTATTTTTTTTTTTGGGGAAAAACCCTTTTTTTAAAAAAAAAAAATTTTTAAAAATTTTTTTTTTTTAAATTGCTTAAAGGGTTTTTTAAAAACCAAAAGGGGAAATTTTTTTGGAAAACCCCGGGGAAAAAAAATTTTTTTTTTTTTTTAAAAGGTTTTTAAATTTTTTTTAAATTAAAATTTTAAAGGGTTTTTAAAAACCAAAATTTTAAAATTTTTTTTAAAAAAAAAAAAAATTTTTTTTTTAACCTTTTTAAAAAAAAAATTTTTTTTTTGGTTTTCCGTTTTAAAAATTTGGGTTTTTTTAAAAAACCCCGGGGGTTTAAAATTTTTTTTAAAAAAAAAAAAACCTTTTTTTTTTTTTTTAAAAAAAAAAAAAAATTTTTTAAATCTTTTTTTAAAAATTTTTTTTTAAAAAAAAAATTTTAAAAATTTTTTTTAAAAAAAAAAAAAATTTTTTTTTTCTTTTTTAAAAAACCAAAAAAAAAATTTTAAAAATTTTTTTTTAAATTTTTTTAAAAAAAAAGGAAAAAACTTTTTTTTTTTTAAAAGCAAAAGCAAAAAAACGTTTTTTTTTTTTTTAAAAATTTTTTTAAAAAAAAAAATTTTAAAAAATTTTTCCTTTTTTTTTTTAAAAAAATTTTAAATTTTTTTAAAATTTTAAAAAAAAAAACCCCTTTTTTTTTTTTTTAAAAAAGGGGAAAAAAAAAAAAAAAAAAAATTTTTTTTTTTTTTTTAAAAAAAAACCCTTTTTTTTTTTAAAAAAAAAAAAAACCCAAAAATTTTTTTTTTCCCTTTTTTTAATTTTTAAAAAAAAAAAAATTTTTTTAAATTTTTTTTTTTTTTAAAAAATTTTTTTTTTTTTTTAAAAAAAAAAAAAAATTTTTAATTTTTTTTTTTTTTAAAAAAAAAAAATTTTTAAAAAATTTTTTTTAAATTTTTTTTCCAAAAAAATTTTTTTTTTTTTTTTTAAAAAAAAAAAAATTTTTTTTTTTTTTTTAAAAAAAAAAAATTTTTAAAAATTTTTTTTTAAATTTTTTTTTGGCCAAAAAAACCTTTTTTTTTTTAAAAAAAAAGTTTTTTTAAATTTTTTTTTTAAAAAAAAATTTTTTTTTTATTTTTTTTAAAATTTTTGGGTTTTTAAAAAAATTTTTTTTAAAAATTTTTTTTTTAAAAAAAAAATTTAAAAAATTTTTTTTTTTTTTTAAAAAATTTTTTTTTAAAAATTTTTTTTTTAAAATTGCTTTTTTTAAAAAAACTTTTAAAAATTTTTTTGGGTTTTTTAAAAAAAAAAAAAAAAAGGGTTTTTTTTTTTAAAAAAAAATTTTTTAAAAGGTTTTAAATTTTTAAAATTTTTTAAAATTTTTTTTTTAAAAAAAAATTTTTTTAAAAATTTTAAAATTAAAAGCAAAAAAACGTTTTTTTAATTTTTTTTAAGGTTTTTTTAAAAAAAAAAAATTTTTTTTAAATTTTTTTAAAAAAACCTTTTTAAAAAAAATTTTTAAAATTTTAAAAAAAACCCCTTTTTTTTTTTTTTTAAAAAAATTTTTTTTTTAAAAAAATTTTTTAAAATTTTTTTTAAAAAAAAAACCCAAAAAAATTTTTTAAAATTTAAAAAAAAAAACTTTTTTTTAAAATTTTTTTTAAAAAAATTTAAAAAAAAAAAATTTTCTTTTTTTAAATTTTTTTTCCTTTTTTTTTTCCCCCCCAAAAAAAAAAAAAAATTTTTTTTTTTTAAATTTTTTTTCCAAAAAAAGTTTAAAACGAAAAAAAAAATTTTTTTTTTTTAAAAAAACCCAAATCTTTTTTTAAAAAAAAAAATTTTTTATTTTTTTTTTTTTAAAATTTTCCCCCCTTTTTTTTTTTTTTTTAAAAATTTTTTTTAAAAAACCCAAAATTTTTTAAATTTTTTTTAAAAAAAAAAAAAAGGGTTTTTTTTTTTTTTTAAAAAAATTTTTAAAAAAATTTTTAAATTTTTTTTAAAATTTTTTTTAAAAAAAATTTTTTAAAAAATTTTTTTTAAAACCCCTTTTTTGGTTTCGATTTCAACGATCAAAATGCTTGAAAATGCTTTTTTTAGCAAAACAGCACTTTTTTGAGTTTAATCTGCGTTTTAACGGTAAAACAGCATAAAAACGACAAAATTTTTTATTATTCGTTTTTTTTAAATATTGCGTCTATTTGAACGATTTCAACGATTAAAAATCTTGAAAATGTTATTTTAGAAAAACAGCACGTTTGAGTTTTAATCGCGTTTTAAGGGTAAAACAGCATAAAACGACAAAATTTTTATTATTCGTTTTTATTAATATTGCTCTAGAACGATTTCAACGATCTAAAAATGCTTGAAAATGTTATTTTAGCAAAACAGCACGTTTTGAGCTTTAATCTGCGTTTTAACGCGTAAAAAGCAAAAAAAACGACGAATTTTTTTATTCGTTTTTTATTAATATTCCCTTTATTTGAACGATTTCAACGATCAAAAATGCTTGAAAAGCTTATTTTAGAAAAACAGCACGTTTTGAGTTTTAATCTGCGTTTTAACGCAAAACAGCAAAAAACCCCTTTTTTTTTTGTTTTATTAATATTGCGTCTATTTGTGATTTCAACACAAAATGTTGAAAATGCTTATTTTAGCAAAACAGCACGTTTTGAGTTTAAATCTGCGTTTAACGCGAAAACAGCATAAAACACGAAATTTTTTTTTGTTTTTATTTATTGCTTCATTTGAACGATTTCAACGATCTAAAATGCTTAAAAATGTTTTATTTTAGAAAAAACAGCACGTTTTGAGTTTTTAATTGCGTTTTAACGCGTAAAACAGCATAAAAACACGAATTTTTTATTCGTTTTTATTAATATTGCTTTATTTGAACGATTTCAACGATCAAAAAATGCTTGAAAATGCTTATTTTAGAAAAAAACAGCACGTTTTGAGTTTTAATCTGGTTTTAACGCGAAAAACAGCAAAAAAAACGACGTTTTTTTTTATTATTTTTTTTATTAATATTGTTTCTATTTGAACGATTTCAACGATCAAAAATGCTTGAAAATGTATTTTAGCAAAACAGCACGTTTTGAGTTTAACGCGTTTTAACGCAAAAAAGCAAAAAAAACGACGAAATTTTTATTATTCTTTTTTATTAATATTGCTTCTATTTGAACGATTTCAACGATTTTGGGCTTGAAAATGTTTATTTTAGCAAAACAGCACGTTTTGAGTTTTAATCTGCGTTTTAACGCGAAAAAACAGCATAAAACGACGAATTTTTATTATTCGTTTTTTTTAAATTTGTTTCTATTTGAACGATTTCAACGATCAAAAAATGTTTTTGAAAATGTTTATTTTAGCAAAACAGCACGTTTTGAGTTTAATCTGCGTTTTAAGGGTTAAAAAAAAAGCAAAAAAAAAGGGACAAAATTTTTTTTTCCCGTTTTTATTAATATTGCGTCTATTTTGAAGGGATTTCAACGATCTAAAATGCTTGAAAATGCTTATTTTAGCAAAACAGCACGTTGTGAGCTTTATTCTGCGTTTTAACGCGAAAAAACAGCATAAAACAACAAAATTTTTTTTATTCGTTTTTTTTTTTATTGCGTCCATTTGAACGATTTCAACGATCTAAAATGCTTAAAAATGCTTATTTTAGCAAAACAGCACGTTTTGTTTTTTAATCTGCGTTTTAACGCGAAAAAACAGCAAAAAAACACGAATTTTTTGTTATTCTTTTTTATTAATATTGCTTCTATTTGAACGATTTCAACGATCAAAAAATGTTTTTAAAAAGTTTTTTTTGGCAAAACAGCACGTTTTGAGCTTTAATCTGCGTTTTAACGCGAAAAAACAGCAAAAAAAACGACAAAATTTTTTATTATTCTTTTTTTATTAATATTGCGTTTTATTTGAACGTTTTCCCAACGATCTAAATTGCTTGAAAATGCTTATTTTAGAAAAAAACAGCACGTTTTGAGTTTTAATCTGCGTTTTAATGTAAAAAAAAAGCAAAAAAACGACAAATTTTTTTATTATTTCGTTTTTATTAATATTGCTTCTATTTAAAACGATTTCCGATCTATAATGCTTGAAAATGTTTTTTATTTTAGAAAAAACAGCACGTTTTGAGTTTTAACTGCGTTTAAGGGCGTAAAACAGATAAAAAACGACGAATTTTTATTATTCGTTTTTATTAATATTGCTTCTATTTGAACGATTTCAACGATCAAAAAATGCTTGAAAATGTTTTATTTTAGCAAAACAGCATCTTTTTGAGTTTTAATCTGCTTTTTAACGCGTAAAAAAAGCAAAAAACGACGAAATTTTTATTATTCTTTTTTATTAATATGGCGCCTATTTGAACGTTTTCCCCAACGATCTAAAATGCTTAAAAAATGATTATTTTAGCAAGACAGCACGTTTTGAGTTTTAATCTGCGTTTTAACGCGGAAAACAGCAAAAAAACGACGAATTTTTATTATTGTTTTTATTAATATTGTTTCTATTTAAAACGATTTCAACGATCAAAAAAATGCTTGAAAATGCTTTTTTTAGCAAAAAAAAAGCACGTTTTGAGCTTTAATCTGCGTTTTAACGCAAAAAGCAAAAAAACGACAAAATTTTTTATTATTGTTTTT
>NW_027046596.1:0-23179 GCF_025399875.1 Dalotia coriaria | reverse complement strand
TTAATCTATTTTAAAAAAAAATAAAAAAAATTTTTTTTAAATATTTTTTTAAGTTTTAACGTTTTAAAAATTTTAAAAATTTTTTAAAAAAGGTTTTTAACCCGTTTTAAAAAAAATTTTAAAGAAAAAAAACGTTTTTTTAAATTTTTTTTTTAAAAAAACCAAAAAAATTTTTAAAATCTTTTTTAAAAACCCTTTTTTTAAAGGGTTTAATTTAAAACTAAAAAAAAATTTTAAAATTTTTTTTATTTTTTCCTTTTTTAACGTTTAAACGATTAAAAGAAAAAAATTTTTTTTTTTAAAAAAGCCTTTTCTTTTTTTTAAACCAAAAAAACCAAAAAAAGTTTTTTAAATTTTTTTAAAATTTTTTTTTTGCTTTTCCCAAAAAAAAAAAGTTTTTTTAAAAAACGGTTTAAATTTATTTCTTTTCGTAAAACACAAAAAAGGTTTTTTTTTTTTTTTTTTTAAAAATTTGCTTTAAAAAACGTTTTAAGCAAAAAATTTAAAATGCTTTTTAAAAAACCGTTTTATTTTAATTGCTTTTAAGGGTAAAAAGCTAAAAAGCTTTTTTTTACGTTTTTTTAAATTTTTCTTTTAACGTTTAAACTAAAAGGAAAAAATTTTTACCCTTTTGGTTTTAATTGTTTTTTAAACGCTAAAAAAAAAAAAGCAAATTTTTTTACTTTTTTTTTAAAGCTTATTTCGTTTAACGCTAAAAGCAAAAAAAAATTTTTTAAAAAAAGCCGTTTTATTAATTGCGTTTTAACGGTAAAACACAAAAAAACTTTTTTTTTTTTTTAAATTTATTTTTTTTTGGTTTAACGTCAAAACAAAATTTTTTTTAACCCTTTTTTTTTTTTTTTAACGAAAAAAAAAACCAAAATTTTTTTAAAAATTTTTTTTTTTTTTTAAAAATTTTAAAGGGAAAAAAAAACCAAAAATTTTTATTTATTTTTTATAAAAGCAATTTATTTTTTTTAAAAAGGCTAAAAAAAAATTTTTATTTTTTTTTTTTTAAACAAAAAAAAAAGGAAAAATTTTTTAAAAAAAACGCATTTTTATTTTTTTTAAAAAAAAAAACAAAAAAAAAAAATTTTTTTTTTAAAATTTTAGAAAACATTTTTAAAAAAATTTTTTTAAAAACCCTTTTTAAAAAATTTTTTTAACTTTTTTAAAATAAAAAAAAAAAATTTTTTAAAAATTTTTTTTAAATTTTAAAAAAATTTTTTTAGAAAAAGTTTTTTTTTCCTTTTTAAAATTTACCAAAAAAAAAAAATTTTTTTAAAAAATTTTTTAAAAGGTTTTTTTTTTTTTAAAAATTTAAAATTTAAAAAATTTTAAATTTTTTTTAAAAAACCTTTTTGAGTTTTTTTTTAAAAAACCCCGACTTTTTTTTTTTTGAAAAAATTTTTTAAAAAAAAATTTTTTTTATTTTTTAAAAAATTTTTAAAAACAATTTTATTTTTTTTTTAGCAAAAAATTTTAAATTTTTTTTTTTAATTTTTTTAAAAAAACCCCTTTTTAAATTTTTTTTGGTTTTGGAAAAAAAAACAAAATTTTTAATTTTTTTTTTTTTGGAAAAATTTTTTTAAAGGGAAAAAAAAAGTTTTTAAAAGTTTTTTTAATTTTCCTTTTAAGTTTAAAAATTTAAAAACAAATTTTTTTTTTTTTTTAAAAATTTTTTTAAAAAAAAAATTTTTTTAAAACCCAAAAAAAAAGGGTTTTTAAAATTTTTTTTAATTTGTTTTTAAAAGTTTTAAAAAAAAGCTTTTAAAAATTTTTTTTAAAAATTTTCTTTTTTTGGTTTTTAACAAAAAAAATTTAAAAAGCTTTTTTAAAAACCCTTTTAAAGCTTAAATTTGCTTTTTAAAAAAAAGTTTTTTTTTTTTTAAAAAGCAAAAACTTTTAAAAAAAATTTTTTTTTTTTTTAAAAAAAACCTTTTTTGATTTTTCCGTTAAAGCTTAAAAAAACCCAAACTTTTTTTAAAATCTTTTTTTAAGGGTTTAAAAAAAAAATTTTTGGGCTTTTTAAAAAATTTTTTTTGTTTTATTAAGTTTAAAATTTTTTGGGAAAAATTTTTTTTTTTTAAATTGTTTTTTAAAAAAATTTTAAACAAATTTTTTTTTTTTTTTTTAAAAAAACCTTTAAAATTTAACTTTTTAATTTAAAAAAAGAAAAAAATTTTTTTTTTTTTTTTTTAAAAAATTTAAAAAAATTTTTTTTTTTTTTTAAAAAAACCCCTTTTTTAAATTTTTTTTAAGAAAAAGGAAAAAAACAAAATTTTAATTTTTTTTTTTTTTAAAAAACCCAAAACGACTTTTTTTTTTTTTAAAAAAAACCCCTTTTTTACTTTTTAAATTTTTTTAAAGGTAAACACAAAAACCTTTTTTTTTTTTTAAAAATTTTTTTAAAAAAATTTTAAAAATAAAAAATTTTATTATTCGTTTTTTTTATTTGCTTCTATTTGAACGATTTCACATCTAAAATGCTTAAAATGCTTATTTTAGCAAAACAGCACGTTTGAGCTTAATCTGCGTTTTAACGCGTAAAACAGCAAAAAACGACAAATTTTTGTATTCGTTTTATTAATATTGCGTCTATTTGAACGATTTCAACGATCTAAATGCTTGAAAATGTTTTTTAGCAAAACAGCACGTTTTGAGCTTTATCTGCGTTTTAACGCGTAAAACAGCATAAAACGACAATTTTTTATTATTCGTTTTATTAATATTGCTTCTATTTGAACGATTTCACGATCTAAAATGCTTGAAAATGCTTATTTAGCAAAACAGCACGTTTTGAGCTTTATCTGAGTTTTAACGCGTAAAACAGCATAAAACGACGAATTTTTATTATTCGTTTTTTATTATATTGCTTCTATTTGAACGATTTCACATCTAAAATGCTTGAAAATGTTATTTTAGCAAAACAGCACGTTTTGAGCTTTAATCTGCGTTTTTACGCGTAAACAGCAAAAACGACGAATTTTATTATTCGTTTTATTAATATTGCATCTATTTGAACGATTTCACGATCTAAAATCTTGAAAATGTTATTTTAGCAAAACAGCACGTTTTGAGCTTTATCTGCGTTTAACGTAAAACAGCATAAAACGACAATTTTTATTATTCGTTTTTATTAATATTGCTTCTATTTGAACGATTTCAACGATCTAAAATGCTTGAAAATGCTTATTTTAGCAAAACAGCACGTTTTGAGCTTTATCTGCGTTTTAACGCGTAAAACAGCATAAAACGACGAATTTTTTTATTATTCGTTTTTATTAATATTAGCTTCTATTTGAACGATTTCAACGATCTAAAATGCTTGAAAATGATTATTTTAGCAAAACAGCACGTTTGAGCTTTATTCTGAGTTTTAACGCGTAAAACAGCATAAAACGACGAATTTTTATTATTCGTTTTTATTAATATTGCTCTATTTGAACGATTTCAACGATCTAAAATGCTTGAAAATGCTTATTTTAGCAAAACAGCACGTTTTGAGCTTTAATCTGCGTTTTAACGCGTAAAACAACATAAAATGACGAATTTTTATTATTCGTTTTTATTAATATTGCTTCTATTTGAACGATTTCAAATCTAAAATGCTTGAAAATGCTTATTTTAGCAAAACAGCACGTTTGAGCTTTATTACTGCGTTTTAACGCGTAAAACAGCATAAAAACGACGAATTTTTTATTATTCGTTTTTATTAATATAGCTTCTATTTGAACGATTTCAACGATCTAAAATGTTTGAAAATGTTTTTTTAGCAAAAAAAGGGGTTTTTTTTTGCTTTTTAAACGCGTAAAACAAAAAAAAACGACAATTTTTATTTTTTGTTTTTATTAATATTTTCTTTGAACGTTTCAAATAAAAACTTTTAAAAGGTTTTTTTTGAAAAACCTTTTTAAAGCAAAAGGAAAAAAAAAAAAAAATTTTTTTTTTCTTTTTTTTTAATTTCCATTTGAAATTTAACGAAAAAAGTTTAAAAAAATCTTTTTTTGCAAAACAGTTTTTTGGAGTTTTAATTGTTTTAATAAAAAGCATAAAACGATTTTTAAATTTTTTTTTTTTATTTTCAAAATTAAGTTTAAAATGCTTAAAAAGTTTTTTTCCAAAAATCTTTTTGGGTTTAATTGCGTTTTTAAAAACAAAAAAACGACAAATTTTTAATTTTTTTTTTTAAAAAGGTTTTTTATTTAAATTTTTAACGCTAAAACTTAAAATATTTTTTTTTCCCCTTTTTTTGGGCTTAAGGGGTTTTAAGAAAAAAGTTAAAAAAAAAATTTTTTTAGTTCTTTTTTTTTTAAATTTTTTGCGTCATTTGAAAAAATTTAAACTAGTTTAAAATGTTTTTTAAAAAACGATTTAGCTTTAATTGTTTTTAAGCTAAAAACAAAAACGACGTTTTTATTATTCGTTTTTTATAAAACCCTTTAGAAATTTAAGTCTTTTTAAATGCTTATTTTGGGGAAACCACGTTTTGAGTTTTATTCTATTTTAAAGCAAAAAAGCAAAAAAAATTTTTTAACTTTTTTTACCCTTTTTTTTAAAGAAAAAAAAAATGCTTTTTTTTTAAAAGGGGTTTTAGCTTTTTCCCGTTTAAGCTAAAAAAAAAAACTTTTTTTAACGTTTTTTAATATTTTTATTTAAAACTTTTAACGAAAAAATTTAAAATCTTTTTTAAAAAAGCCTTTTGACGTTCCGTTTGCAAAAAAGCTAAAAAAATTTTTTTTGTTTTTTATTATTGTTTTTAACGTTTAACGATAAATTTAAAATGTTTTTTTAAAAAAGCCTTTTGACTTTAATCTGGTTTTTAAAAAAGCAAAACGAGTTTTTTTTTAATTTGCTTTATTTTAACTTCGAAAAAATTTTAAAATCTTTTTTAAAAAAGCTTTTATTTTTTTTTTAAATTTTTAAGCTAAAAAGAAAAAAGAAAATTTTTTTTTCGTTTTTTTTTTGTTTTTTATTTGAACTTTTAAAAAAAAATGTTTTTTTTTTTTAAAAAACACATTTGGGTTTTTTTTTGCTAAAAGCAAAAAACGAAAAATTTTTATTTTTTTTTTTAATTTGCTTTAAACACAACGAAAATTTTTAAATTTTTTTTTAAAAAAGCCTTTTGACTTTAGTCTTTTAAAAAAAAGCAAAACAAAATTTTTATTATTCTTTTTTTTATTAATTTGCTTCTATTTGAACGATTTCAACGATCTAAAATGCTTGAAAAGGCTTATTTTAGCAAAACAGCACTTTTTGAGCTTTTATTCTGCGTTTAACGCGTAAAACCATAAAACGACGAAATTTTATTATTCGTTTTATTAATATTGCGTCTTTTGAACGATTTCAACGATCTAAAATGCTTGAAAATGCTTTTTTTTATCAAAACAGCACGTTTTGAGTTTTTAATCTGCGTTTTAACGCGTAAAACAGCATAAAAATGACGAATTTTTTATTATTCGTTTTTTATTAATATTGCTTCTATTTAAACGATTTCAACGATCTAAAATGCTTGAAAATGCTTATTTTTAAAAACAGACGTTTTGAGCTTTAATCTGCGTTTTAACGCGTAAAACAGCATAAAAACGACAAAATTTTTATTATTCGTTTTTATTAATATTGCGTCTATTTGAACGATTTCAACGATCTATAATGCTGAAAATGCTATTTTAGCAAAACAGCACGTTTTGAGCTTTATTCTGCGTTTTAACGCGTAAAACAGCATAAAAACGACAAAATTTTTATTATTCGTTTTTTTATTTTTATTGCGTCTATTTGAACGATTTCAACGATCTAAAATGCTTGAAAATGCTTATTTTAGCAAAACAGCACGTTTGAGCTTTAATCTGCGTTTTAACGCGTAAAACAGCATAAAACGACGAAATTTTTATTATTCGTTTTTATTAATATTGCTTCTATTTGAACGTTTTTCAACGATCTAAAATGCTTAAAATACTTATTTTAGCAAAACAGCACGTTTTGAGCTGTAATCTCCCGTTTTAAGGGTAAAACAGCATAAAACGAAAAATTTTTTTATTGTTCGTTTTTATTAATATTGCGTCTATTTGAACGATTTCAACGATCTAGAATGCTTGAAAATGCTTATTTTAGCAAAACAGCACGTTTTGAGCTTTAATCTGCTTTTTAACGCGTAAAACAGCATAAAACGACGAATTTTTATTATTCGTTTTTATTAATATTGCTTCTATTTGAACGATTTCAACGTCAAAATGCTTGAAAATGCTTATTTTAGCAAAACACCCGTTTTGAGCTTTATTCTGAGTTTTAACGCGTAAAACAGCATAAAAACGACGAATTTTTATTATTCGTTTTTTATTATTATTGCTTCTATTTGAACGATTTCTACAATCTAAAATGCTGAAAATGCTTATTTTAGCAAAACAGCACTTTTTGAGCTTTAATCTGCGTTTTAACGCGTAAAACACAAAAACGACGAAATTTTTTATTATTCGTTTTATTAATATTGCGTCTATTTGAACGATTTAAACGATCTAAAATGCTTGAAAATGTTTATTTTAGCAAAACAGCACGTTTGAGCTTTTAGTCTGCGTTTTAACGCGTAAAACAGCAAAAAAACGACGAATTTTTATTATTCGTTTTTTTATTAATATTGCGTCTATTTGAACGATTTCAACGATCTAAAATGCTTGAAAATGCTTATTTTATCAAAACAGCACGTTTTGAGCTTTAATCTGCGTTTTAACGTAAAACAACATAAAAATGACGAATTTTTATTATTCGTTTTTTTACCTTAATATTGCTTCTATTTAAACGATTTCAACGATCTAAAATGCTTGAAAATGCTTATTTTTAGCAAAACAGCACGTTTGAGCTTTAATCTGCGTTTTTTAACGCGTAAAACAGCATAAAAACGACAGCGGGTGCATTATTCGTTTTTTATTAATATTGCGTCTATTTGAACGATTTCAACGATCTATAATGCTTGAAAATGCTTATTTTAGCAAAACAGCACGTTTTGAGTATTCTGCGTTTTAACGCGTAAAACAGCATAAAACGACAAAATTTTATTATTCGTTTTTATTTTATTGCACGTCTATTTGAACGATTTCAACGATCTAAATGGCGAAATGCTTATTTTTATAAAACAGCACGTTTTGAGCTTTTAATCTGCGTTGTAACGTAAAACAGCATAAAAGCGACGAATTTTTATTATTCCTTTTATTAATATTGCGTCTGTTGAACGATTTCAACGATCTAAAATGCTGAAAATGATTATTTTAGCAAAACAGCACGTTTTGAGCTTTTAATCTGCGTTTTTAACGCGTAAAACAGCATAAAACGACGAATTTTATTATTCGTTTTTATTAATATTTGCTTCTATTTGAACGATTTCAACGATCTAAAATAGCGGAATATGCTTATTTTAGCAAAACAGCACGTTTTGAGCTTTAATCTGCGTTTTAACGCGTAAAACAGCATAAAACGACGAATTTTTATTATTCGTTTTTATTAATATTGCTATTTGAACGATTTCCACGATCTAAAAATGCTTGAAAATGTATTTTAGCAAAACAGCACGTTTTGAGCTTTAATCTGCGTTTTAACGCGCAAAACGCTTATAAAACGACGAATTTTTTATTATTCGTTTTTATTAATATTTGCTTCTATTTGAACGATTTCACGATCTAAAATGCTTGAAAAGAAATACTTATTTTAGCAAAACAGCACGTTTGAGCTTTAATCTGCGTTTTAACGCATAAAACAGCATAAAACGACGAATTTTATTATTCGTTTTTTATTAATATTGCGTCTATTTGAATGATTTCAACGATCTAAAATGCTTGAAAATGCTTATTTTAGCAAAACAGCAGCACGTTTTTGAGCTTTAATCTGCGCGTTTTAGCGCGTAAAACAGCATAAAAACGACGAATTTTTATTATTCGTTTTTTTATTAATATTGCTTCAGCTGAACGATTTCAACGATCTAAATGGCGAAAATAATTATTTTAGCAAACAGCGTTTTGAGCTTTAATCTGCGTTTTAACGCGTAAAACGGCATAAAAACGACGAAGTTTTTTTATTATTCGTTTTTATTAATATTGCTTCTATTTGAACGTTTCAGCGATCTAAAATGCTTGAAAATGCTTATTTTAGCAAAACAGCGTTTTGAGCTTTTAGTCTGCGTTTTAACGCGTAAAACAGCGCATAAAAACGACGAATTTTTTATTATTCGTTTTTTATTAATATTGCTTCTATTTGAACGATTTCAGCGATCTAAAATGCTTGAATATGCTTATTTTAGCAAAACAGCACGTTTTGAGCTTTTAATCTGCGTTTTAACGCGTAAAGCAGCGCATAAAAACGACGAATTTTTTATTATTCGTTTTTTTATTAATATTGCTTCTATTTGAACGATTTCCACGATCTAAAATGCTTGAAAGTAGCATTTTAGCAAAACAGCACGTTTTGAGCTTTAATCTGCGTTTTAACGCATAAAACAGCACTTTATAAAACGACGAATTTTTTATTATTCGTTTTTTTATTAATATTGCGTCTATTTGAATGATTTCAGCGATCTAAAATGCTTGAAAGCCGCTGGCCGAAACAGCACGTTTGAGCAATCTGCGTTTTAACGCGTAAAACAGCATAAAACGACGAATTTTTATTATTCGTTTTTATTAATATTGCTTCAATTTGAACGATTTCAACGATCTAAAATGCTTAAAATGCTTATTTTTGAAACAGCACGGTCGAGCTTTATTCTGCGTTTTAACGCGTAAAACAGCATAAAACTACAGAAATTTTTATTATTCGTTTTTATTAATATTGCATCTATTTGAACGATTTCAACGATCTAAAATGCTTGAAAATGCTTATTTTAGCAAACAGCACGTTTTGAGCTTTTAATCTGCGTTTTAACGCGTAAAACAGCAACATAAAATGACGAATTTTTATTATTCGTTTTATTAATATTGCTTCTATTGAAAGCAGTTCAGCGATCTAAAATGCTTGAAAATGCTTATTTTTAGCAAATCCAGCACGTTTTGAGCTTTAATCTGCGTTTAACGCGTAAAACAGCATAAAAACGGCAATTTACATTATTCGTTTTGGTAATATTGCTTCTATTTGAACGATTTCAACGATCTAAAATGCTTGAAAATGATTATTTTAGCAAAACAGCACGTTTGAGCTTTAATCTGCGTTTTAACGCGTAAAGCAGCATAGAAACGACGAAATTTTTATTATTCGTTTTTATTAATATTGCGCGTCTATTTAGTTTGCTGGTGATTTAAAATGCTTGAAAATGCTTATTTTTAGCAGCAAAACAGCACGTTTTGAGCTTTAATCTGCGTTTTAACGCGTAAAACAGCATAAAAACGACGAATTGCACATATTCGTTTTTATTAATATTTAGCTCTGTTGAACGATTTCAACGATCTAAAATGCTTGGAAATGCTTATTTTAGCAAAACAGCACGTTTTGAGGAAAATTCTGCGTTTTAACGCGTAAAACAACATAAAACTACGAAATTTTTATTGAAAGTAGTTTTATTAATATTGCGTCTATTTAGCGAACGATTTCAACGATCTAAAATGCTTGAAATGCTTATTTTAGCAAAACAGCACGTTTTGAGAACTTTAATCTGCGTTTTAACGCGTAAAACAGCATAAAATGACGAATTTTTATTATTCGTTTTTATTAATGTGCTTCTATTTAAAACGATTTCCAACGATCTAAAAATGCTTGAAAATGCTTATTTTAGCAAATCAGCACGTTTGAGCTTTTAATCTGCGTTTTTAACGCGTAAAACAGCACATAAAACGACGAATTTTTATTATTCGTTTTTATTAATATTGCTTCTATTTGAACGATTTCAACGATCTAAAATGCTTGAAAATGATTATTTTAGCAGCAAAACAGCACGTTTTTTAGCTTTAATCTGCGTTTTAACGCGTAAAGCAGCATAGAAACGACGAAATTTTTATTATTCGTTTTTTATTAATGTGCGTCTATTTGAACGATTCAACGATTTAAAATGCTTGAAAATGCTTATTTTAGCAAAACAGCACGTTTTGAGCTTTAATCTGCGTTTAACGCGTAAAACAGCATAAAACGACGAATTTTTTATTATTCGTTTTTTATTAATATTGCTTCTATTTGAACGATTTCAACGATCAAATGCTTGAAAATGCTTATTTAGTTAAACAGCACGTTTGAGCTTTTAATCTGCGTTTTAATGCGTAAAACAGCATAAAAACGACGAATTTTTATTATTCGTTTTTTATTAATATTGCGTCTATTTGAACGAACAACGTCTATAATGCTTGAAAATGCTTATTTTACTTAAAAACAGCACGTTTTGAGCTTTATTCTGCGTTTTAACGCGTAAAACAACATAAAACGACAAAATTTTTATTATTCGTTTTATTTTTTATTGCGTCTATTTGAACGATTTCAACGATCTAAAATGCTTGAAAATGCTTATTTTAGCAAAACAGCACGTTTTGAGCTTTAATCCTGCGTTTTAACGCGTAAAACAGCATAAAACGACGAATTTTTATTATTCCTTTTTATTAATATTGCGTCTATTTGAACGATTTCCAACGATCTAAAATGCTTGAAAATGATTATTTTAGCAAAACAGCACGTTTTGAGCTTTAATCTGCGTTTTAACGCGTAAACAGCATAAAAACGACGAAATTTTTATTATTCGTTTTATTAATAGTAGCTGTTGAACGATTTCAGCGATCTAAAATGCTTGAAAATGCTTATTTTAGCAAAACAGCACGTTTTGAGCTTTATCTGCGTTTAACGCGTAAAACAGCATTAAAACGACGAATTTTTATTATTCGCTTTTTATTAATATTGAGTGCTGATTGATTTCCAGCGATCTAAAATGCTTGAAAATGCTTATTTTAGCAAAACAGCACGTTTTGAGCTTTTAATCAGCGTTTTAACGCGTAAAACAGCATAAAACGACGAAATTTTTTTATTCGTTTTGGTAATATTGCGCGTCTGTTGAACGATTTTCAACGATCTAAAATGCTTGAAAATGCTTATTTTTAGCAAAACAGCACGTTTGAGCTTTTAATCTGCGTTTTAACATGTCAAAACAGCTTAAAAACGACAGATTTTTATTATTCGTTTTTATTAATATTGGTCTATTTGAACGATTTCAACGATCTAAAATGCTTGAATATGCTTATTTTAGCAAAACAGCACGTTTTGAGCTTTAATCGTACGTTTTAACGCGTAAAACAGCATAAAAATGAAGGGTACATTATTCGTTTTTATTAATATTGCTTCTATTTGACGATTTCAACGATCTAAAATGCTTGAAAATGCTTATTTTAGCAAAACAACGTTTTGAGCTTTAATCAGCGTTTAACGCGTAAAACAGCATAAAAACGACGAAATTTTTTATTATTCGTTTTTTATTAATATGGCTTCTATTTGAACGGTTGAACGATCTTAAATGCTTGAAAATGCTTGTTTTTAGCAAAAACAGCACGTTTTGAGCTTTAATCTGCGTTTTAACGCGGAAAACAACATAAAACGACGAATATTTTCTTATTCGTTTTTTATTATATTGCTTCTATTTCAACGATTTCAACACTCTAAAATGCTTGAAAATGTATTTTGTAAAACAGCACGTTTTGAGCTTTAATCTGCGTTTTAACGCGTAAAACAGCATAAAACGACGATTTTTTTATTATTCGTTTTATTAATATTGCTTCTCTTTGAACGATTTCAACGAACGCTAAATGCTTGAAAAATACTTATTTTATCAAAACAGCACGTTTGAGCTTTAATCTGCGTTTTAACGCGTAAAACAACATAAAACGAATTTTTTATTATTCGTTTTATTAATAATGCGTCTATTTGAACGATTTCAGCGATCTAAAATGCTTGAAAATGCTTATTTACGCCAAAACAGCACGTTTTGAGCTTTAATCTGCGTTTTAACGTAAAACAGCATAAAAACGACGAATTTTTTATTATTCGTTTTTTATTAATATTGCTTCTATTTGAACGATTCAACGATCTAAAATGCTTGAAAATGCTTATTTTATGTAAAACAGCACGTTTTGGAGCTTTATTCGCGTTTTTAACGCGTAAAACAACATAAAACGACGAAATTTTTTATTATTCGTTTTATTAATATTGCGTCTATTTGAACGATTTCAGCGATCACAAAATGGCGAAAATGCTTTATGTTAGCAAAACAGCACGTTTTGAAGGCAATCTGCATTTTAACGCGTAAAACAACATAAAATGACGATTTTTTTTTATTATTCGTTTTTATTAATATTGCTTCTATTTAAACGACTTCAACGATCTAAAATGCTTGAAAATGCTTATTTAGCAAAACAGCACGTTTTGAGCTTTAATGCGCGTTTTTTAACGCGTAAAACAGCATAAAACGACGAAATTTTATTATTCGTTTTTATTAATATTTGCTTCTGTTTGAACGATTTCAACGATCTAAAATGCTTGAAAATGCTTATTTTATCAAAACAGCACGTTTTTGAGCTTTAATCTGCGTTTTAACGCGTAAAACAGCATAAAAACGACGAATTTTTTATTATTCGTTTTATTAATATTGCATCTGTTGAACGATTTCAACGATCTAAAATGCTTGAAAAGTAGCATTTTAGCAAAACAGCACGTTTTGAGGTTTAATCAGCGTTTTAACGCGTAAAACAGCATATAAAACGACGAAATTTTTATTATTCGTTTTTATTAATATTGCGTCTATTTGAACGATTTCAAGGATCTAAAATGCTTGAAAATGCTTGTACAGCAAAACAGCACGTTTGAGCTTTAATCAGCGTTTAACGCGTAAAACAGCATAAAAACGACGAAATTTTTATTATTCGTTTTTATTAATATTGCGTCTATTTGAACGATTTCAACGATCACAAAATGCTTGAAAATGTATTTTAGCAAAACAGCACGTTTTGAGGTTTAATCAGCGTTTTAACGCGTAAAACAGCATAAAACGACGAAATTTTTGTTAATTCGTTTTATTAATAATGCGTCTATTTGAACGATTTCAACGATCTAAAATGCTTGAAAATGCTTATTTTAGCAAAACAGCACATTTTGAGCTTTAATCTGCGTTTTTAACGCGTAAAACAGCATAAAACGACGAATTTTTTATTCGTTTTTATTAATATTGCGTCTATTTGAACGATTTAAAACATTTAAAATGTTTGGAAAATGCTTATTTTAGCAAAACAAACGTTTTGAGTTTTAATCGCGTTTTAACGCGTAAAAAAACAAAAAAACGGGGCGTTTTTTTATTATTCTTTTTTAATTAATTTGCTTCTATTTAAACAATTTCAACGATCTAAAATGTTAAAAAATGCTTATTTTAAAAAACACCGTTTTGGGGTTTAATCGGGTTTAACGCGTAAAACAATAAAAACGACGAAATTTTTTATTTTCGTTTTTAAAAATTAAAAAAAATTTTAAAAATTTTGCGTCTTTTTTCCAAAAAAGGGGTAAAGGTTTTATTTCAACGATTTTTTTAAAAATGCTTGAAAATGTTTATTTTAGCAAAAACCCCCCTTTTTGAGTTTTAATCGGTTTTTAACGCGTAAAACAGAAAAAAAAACGACAAAAAATTTTTTATTATTCGTTTTTATTAATATTGCTTTTTTTGGGAACGATTTCAACGATCAAAAGCAAAAAATGCTTATTTTAGCAAAACGGGGACGTTTTGAGCTTTAATCTGCGTTTTAACGCTAAAACAAAAAAACGACAAATTTTTTTATTTTTTCGTTTTTATTAATATTTTTTATTTGAACGATTTAAAACGACTAAAATGCTTGGTTTTTTTAAAAAGAAAAAACAGCACGTTTTGAGTTTTTAATCTGCGTTTTAACGGTAAAAAAACATAAAACGACAATTTTTATTATTTTGTTTTATTAATTTTGCGCCCTATTTGAAGATTTAAAACGATCTAAAATGCTTGAAAATGTTTTATTTTAGCAAAAAAAAGCACGTTTTGGGGCCAATCTGCGTTTTAACGCGAAAAAAACAGCAAAAAAAACGACAAATTTTTTTAAATTATTCGTTTTTTTTAAATATTGTTTCTATTTGAAGGGTTTCAACGATCTAAAATTTGAAAATGTTTTTTTAGCAAAAACACGTTTTTGTGCTTTTTCTCCCTTTTTTAAGGGTAAAAAAACATAAAACGACGAAATTTTATTATTCTTTTTTATTAATAGGTCTTATTTTTGAACGATTTCAACGATCTAAAATGTTTGAAAATGTTTATTTTAAGCAAAACAGACTTTTTGAGCTTTTAATCTGCTTTTTTAACGCGAAAAAACAGCAAAAAAATGACGGGTTTGATTATTCGTTTTTTTAATTTGTTTCTATTTAAACGTTTTCCCAAGATCTAAAATGCAAAAAAATGTTTATTTTAGCAAAACACCACTTTTTGAGCTTTAATCTGGTTTTAACGGTAAAACAGCAAAAAAAACGACAAAATTTTTATTATTCGTTTTTATTAATATTGTTTCTATTTGAAAAATTTCAACGATCTAAAATGCAAAAAAATGCTTTTTTTAGAAAAAACAGCACTTTTTGAGCTTTTTAATCTGCGTTTTAACGGGGGTAAAAAAAACCAAAAACGACAGAAATTTACATTATTCGTTTTTTATTAATATTGCGTCTATTTGAACGATTTCAATGATCTAAATGCTTGAAAATAATTATTTTAGGAAAACAGCACGTTTGAGCTTTAATCTGCGTTTTTAACGCGTAAACAACATAAAAACGACAATTTTTTATTATTCGTTTTTTTATTAATATTGCTTCTATTTGAACGGTTCAACGATCACAAATGCTTGAAAATGCTTATTTTATAAAAACAGCACGTTTTGAGCTTTTATTCTGCGTTTAACGCGTAAAGAGCAACTTATACAAAACGACAGAAATTTTATTATTCGTTTTTTATTAATGTGCGTATATTTGAACGATTTCAACGATCACAAAATGCTTGAAAATGCTTATTTAGCAAAACAGCACGTTTTGAGCTTTAATCCTGCGTTTTTAACGCGTAAAACAGCATAAAACGACGAAATTTTTATTATTCGTTTTTATTAATATTGCGTCTATTTGGAACATTTCAACGATCTAAAATCCCTGAAAATGCTTTTTTTAGCAAAACAGCACGTTTTGGCTTTTAACCCAGCGTTTAACGCGTAAAACAGCTAAAAACGACGAATTTTTTATTATTCGTTTTTATTAAATTGCGTCTTTTAACGATTTCAACGATCTAAAATGCTTGAAAATCTTATTTAGAAAAACAGCATTTGAGTTTTAATCGCTTTTTAACGCCTAAACAGCATAAAACGACGAATTTTTATTATTCGTTTTTATTATATTGCTTCATTGAACTATTTCAACGATCAAAAATGCTTGAAAATTAGCAAAACAGCACGTTTTGAGCTTAACTGCGTTTTAACGCGTAAAACGCATAAAACGACGGAATTTTTATTATTCGTTTTTATTAATATTGCGTCTTTTGAACTTTTCCCAACGTCTAAAATGCTTGAAAATGCTTATTTTAGCAAAACAGCACGTTTTGGCTTTATCGCGTTTTAACGCGTAAAACAGCATAAAAACGACAAAATTTTTATTATTCGTTTTATTTTATTACGTCTATTTGAACGATTTCAACGATCAAAATGCTTGAAAATCCTTATTTTAGCAAAACAGCACGTTTTGAGTTTTTAATGCGTTTTACGCGTAAAACCCGCATAAAAACGATTTTTATTATTCGTTTTTATTAATTTGCTTCTATTTGAACTATTTCAACGATCTAAAATGCTTGAAAATGCTTTTTTTAAAGCAAAACAGCACTTTTGAGCTTTTAATTTTGTTTTAACGCGTAAAACAACATAAAACGACAGATTTTTATTATTCGTTTTTATTAATGTGCGTCTATTTGCATGATTTCAACGATCTAAAATGCTTGAAAGTAAGCATTTTAGCAAACAGCACGTTTTGAGCTTTAATCTGCTTTTTAACGCGTAAAACGGCAAAATGACGAATTTTTTATTATTCGTTTTTTGTAATATTGCTTCTATTTAAACGATTTCAACGATAAATGCTTGAAAATGCTTATTTTAGCAAAACAGCACGTTTTGAGCTTTAGTCTGCGTTTTAACGCGTAAAACAGCATAAAAACGACGAAAAAATTTTTATTATTCGTTTTTTATTAATGTAGCTTCTATTTGAACGATTTCAACGATCCTAAAATGCTTGAAAATGCTTATTTTATAAAAGCAGCACGTTTTGAGCTGTAATCTGCGTTTTAACGCGTAAAACAGCATAAAAACGACGTTTTTATTATTCGTTTTTATTAATGTGCGTCTATTTGAACGATTTCAACGATCGTGCTTGAAAATGCTTATTTTAGCAAAACAGCACGTTTTAAAGCTTTATTCTGCGTTTTAACGCGTAAAACAGCTTATAAAAACGACAAAATTTTTATTATTCGTTTTTTGTGCGTCTATTTGAACGATTTCAACGATCTAAAATGCTTGAAAATGCTTATTTTAGCAAAACAGCACGTTTTGAGCTTAAGCTGCATTTAACGCGTAAAAACAGCATAAAACGGCGAATTTTTATTATTCGTTTTTTTATTAATATTGCGTCTATTTGAACGATTTCAACGATCTAAAATGCTTGAAAATGCTTATTTTAGCAAAACAGCGCACGAGGCTTTTAATCTGCGTTTTAACGCGTAAACAGCATAAAACGACGAATTTTTTATTATTCGTTTTTATTAATATTCTTCTATTTGGAACAGTTTCAACGATCTGAAATGCTTGAAAATGCTTATTTTAGCAAAAACAGCACGTTTTGAGCTTTAATCTGCGTTTTAACGCGTAAAACCTTAGCATATAAAACGACAGATTTTTATTATTCGTTTTTTATTAATATTGCGTCTGTTGAACGATTTCCAACGATCTAAAATGCTTGAAAATGCTTATTTTAATAACAGCCCTTTTGAGCTTTAATCTGCATTTTAACGCGTAAAACAGCATAAAAACGACAATTTTTAGTATTCGTTTTTTATTAATATTACTTCTATTTGAACTATTTCAACGATCTAAAATGCTTGAAAATGCTTATTTAGCAAACAGCACGTTTTGAGCATTAACGTTATAACGTAAAACAGCATAAAACGACGAATTTTTTATTATTCGTTTTTATTAATATTGCGTCTATTTGAACGTTCCAACGATCTAAAATGCTTGAAAATGCTTATTTTAGCAAAACCAGCACGTTTGAGCGCAATCTGCGTTTTAACGCGTAAAACAGCATAAAAATGACGAATTTTTGTATTCGTTTTTATTAATATTTGCTTCTATTTCAGTTCCAGCGATAAAATGCTTGAAAATGCTTATTTCAGCAAAACAGCACGTTTGGAGCTTTTAAATCTGCGCGTTTTAACGAGTAAAACAGCATAAAAACATTGGTACGTATTCGTTTTATTAATATTGCTTCTATTTGAACGATTTCAACGATTAAATGCTTAGAAAGTAGCTTATTTTAGCAAAACAGCACGTTTGAGCTTTAATCTGCGTTTTAACGCGCGTAAAGCAACATAAATGACGATTTTTTTATTGTCGTTTCTTATTAATATTGCGTCTATTTGAACGATTTCAACGATCTAAAAATGCTTGAAAATGCTTATTTTAGCAAAACGCGTTTGAGCTTTTAATCTGCGTTTTAACGCGTAAAACGACATAAAACGACGAAATTTTATTATTCGTTTTTTATTAATATTGCTCCTATTTGAACGATTTCAACGATCTAAAATGCTTGAAAATGCTTATTTTAGCAAAACAGCACGTTTTGAGCTGCTTAATCTGCGTTTAACGCGTAAAACAGCATAAAACGACAGGAATTTTAATTTTCGTTTTTTATTAATATTGCGTCTATTTGAACGATTTCCAACGATCTAAAATGGCGAAAATGCTTATTTTAGCAAACAGCACGTTTTGAGCTTTAATCTGCGTTTTAACGCGTAAAACAACATAAAAACGACGAATTTTTATTATTCGTTTTTATTAATAATGCGTCTATTTTAACGATTTCAACGATCTAAAATGCTTGAAAATGCTTATTTTAGCAAAGCAGCACACGTTTTGAGCTTTATTCTGCGTTTGAACGTAAAACAGCATAAAAACGACAAAATTTTTTATTATTCGTTTTATTTTTTTATTGCGTCTATTTGAACGATTTCAGCGATCTAAAATGCTTGAAAGTACTTATTTTAGCAAAACAGCACGTTTGAGCTTTT
This sequence comes from Dalotia coriaria, assembly GCF_025399875.1. Taxonomy (NCBI): domain Eukaryota; kingdom Metazoa; phylum Arthropoda; class Insecta; order Coleoptera; family Staphylinidae; genus Dalotia; species Dalotia coriaria. Next base: position 4,866 of record NW_027046596.1, on the reverse strand, counting down.
AATCGCGTTTTAACGCGTAAAACAGCATAAAAACGACGAATTTTTATTATTCGTTTTTATTAATATTGCTTCTATTTGAACCTTTCAACGATATAAAATGCTTGAAAATGCTTATTTTTAGTAAAACAGCGTTTTGAGCTTTAATCTGCGTTTTAACGCGTAAAACAACATAAACGACGAAGTTTTTATTATTCGTTTTATTAATGTACGTCTATTTGAACGATTTCAACGATCTAAATGCTTGACAATGCCCATTTTAGCAAAACAGCACGTTTTGAGCTTTAATCTGCGTTTTAACGCGTAAAAGAGCAGCATAAAACGACGAATTTTTATTATTCGTTTTTATTAATATTGCTTCTATTTGAACGATTTCCAGCGATCTAAAATACTTGAAAATGCTTATTTTAGCAAACAGCACGTTTGAGCTTTATTCTGCGTTTAACGCGTAAAACAGCATAAAAACGACGAAATTTTTATTATTCGTTTTTTATTAATATTGCGTCTATTTGAACGATTTCAACGATCTAAAATGCTTGAAAATGCTTATTTTAGCAAACGGCGTTTTGAGCTTTTAATCTGCGTTTAACGCGTAAACAACATAAAAGAATGAGCGAATTTTTATTATTCGTTTTTTTATTAATATTGCTTCTATTTAAACGATTTCAACGATCTAAAATGCTTGAAAATACTTATTTTTAGCAAAATAGCACGTTTTGAGCTTTAATCTGCGCGTTTTAACGTAAAACAGCATAAAAACGACGAATTTTTTATTATTCGTTTTTATTAATATTGCGTCTATTTAGTGAGAACGATTTCAACGATCTAAAATGCTTGAAAATGCTTATTTTAGCAAAACAGCACGTTTTGAGCTTTAATCAGCGTTTTTAACGCGTAAAACAGCATAAAAACGACGAAATTTTTATTATTCGTTTTTATTAATGTGCGTCTATTTGAACGATTTCAACGATCTAAAATGCTTGAAAATGCTTATTTTTAGCAAACAGCACGTTTTTGAGCTTTTAATCTGCGTAGCGCGTAAAACAGCATAAAACGACGAATTTTTATTATTCGTTTTTATTAGCAGCTACTGTTGAACGATTTCCAGCGATCTAAAATGCTTGAAAATGCTTATTTAGCAAAACAGCACATTTGAGCTTTAATCTGCGTTTTAACGCGTAAAACAGCTTATAAAAACGACGAAATTTTTATTATTCGTTTTTTATTAATATTGCACGTCTATTTGAACGATTTCAGCGTCTAAATGCTTTAATGCTTATTTTAGCAAAGCAGCACATTTTGAGCTTTATTCTGCGTTTTAGCGTAAACAACATATAAAACGACAAAAATTTTTATTATTCGTTTTATTTTTGTGCGTGTTGAACGATTTCAACGGTCTAAAATGGCAGAAAATGCTAATTTTTAGCAAAACAGCACGTTTTGAGCTTTAATCTGCGTTTTAACGCGTAAAACAGCATAAAAACGACAATTTTTATTATTCGTTTTATTAATATTGCTTCTATTTGAACGATTTCAACGATCTAAAATGCCCGAAAATGCTTATTTTAGCAAAACAGCGCGTTTGAGCTTTAATCACGTTTTAACGCGTAAGAACAGCATAAAAACGACAAAGTGCATTATTCGTTTTTATTAATATTAATGTCATTTGAACGATTTCAACGATCTAAAATGCTTGAAAATGCTTATTTTAGCAAAACAGCACGTTTGGGCTTTAAACTGCGTTTTAACGCGTAAAACAGCATAAAACGACGAATTTTTTTATTATTCGTTTTTATTAATATTTGCTTCTATTTGAACGGTGATTCAACGATCTAAAATGCTTGAAAATGCTTATTTACAGCAAAACAGCACGTTTGCGAGCTTTAATCCTGCGTTTTAACGCGTAAAACAGCATAAAAACGACGGTACATTATTCGTTTTATTAATATTGCGTCTGTTGAACGATTTCAACGATCTAAATGCTTGAAAATGCTTATTTAGCAAAACAGCCCTTTACGAGCTTTTAATCTGCGTTTTAACGCGTAAAACAGCATAAAAACGACGAATTTTTTATTATTCGTTTTTATTCATATTGCTTCTATTTGAACGATTTCAACGATCTAAAATGCTTGAAAATGCTTATTTTAGCAAAACAGCCTTTTGACTTTAATCTGCGTTTTAACGTAAAACAGCAAAAACATTTTTATTATTCGTTTTATTCGCATTACTTCTATTTGAACGATTTCAACGATCTAAAATGGCAGAAAATGCTTATTTTAGCAAAATAGCACGTTTGAGCTTTAATCTGCGCGCGTTTTTAACGCGTAAAACAGCATAAAACGACGAAGTTTTTATTATTCGTTTTTATCAATATTGCGTCTATTTGAACGGTTCAACGATCTAAAATGCTTGAAAATGCTTATTTTAGCAAAACAGCGCATTTTGAGCTTTATTCTGCGTTTTAACGCGTAAAAACAGCATAAAAACGATAAAATTTTATTATTCGTTTTTATTTTTATTGCGCCTATTTGAACGATTTCAACGATCTAAATGCTTGAAAATGCTTATTTACAGCAAAACAGCACGTTTTGAGGCACAATCTGCGTTTTAACGCACGTAAAACAGCATAAAACGGCAGATTTTTATTCGTTTTATTAATATTGCGTCTATTTGAACGATTTCAACGATCTAAATGGCGAAAATGCTTATTTTAGCAAAACCAGCACGTTTGCAGGCTTTAATCGCCTTTTAACGCGTAAAACAGCATAAAACGACAGATTTTTTATTATTCGTTTTTATTAATATTGCTTCTATTTGAACGATTTCAACGATCTAAAATGCTTGAAAATGATTATTTTTAGCAAAACAGCACATTTTGAGCTTTAATCTGCGTTTTTAACGCGTAAAACAACATAAAAACGACGAAGTTTTTATTATTCGTTTTTATTAATATTGCTTCTATTTGAACGATTTCAACGATCTAAAATGCTTGAAAATAGTTATTTTAACAAAACAGCGTTTGAGCTTTTAATCTGCGTTTAACGCGTAAAACAACATAAAAACGACGAATTTTTATTATTCGTTTTTATTAATATTGCTTCTATTTGAACGATTTCAACGATCTAAATGCTTGAAAATGCTTATTTTAACTGGCAGCAAAACAGCACGTTTGAGCACTTTAATCACCGCGTTTAACGCGTAAAACGGCATAAAACGACAGGGTGATTCTTATTCGTTTTTTATTAATATTGCGTCTATTTGAACGATTTCAATGATCTAAAATGCTTGAAAATGCTTTTTTTAAACGAAAACAGCACGTTTTGAGCTTTAATCTGCGTTTTAACGCGTAAAACAGCATAAACGCAATTTTTATTATTCGTTTTTATTAATATGCTTCTATTTGAACGATTTCACGATCTAAAATTGCAAAATGTTTATTTTAACAAAACAGCACGTTTTGAGCTTAATCTGCGTTTTAACGCGTAAAACAACGCATAAAACGACGTTTTTATTTATTCGTTTTTATATAAACAGTTTGAACGATTTCACGATCTAAAATGCTTGAAAATCTTATTTTAGCAAAACAGCACGTTTGAGCTTTATTCTGGGGTTTTAAGCGTAAACAGCATAAAACGCAAAAATTTATTATTCTTTTTTATTTTATTTGTCTTTTGAACGATTTCAACGATCAAAATGCTTGAAAATGCTTATTTAGAAAACAGCACGTTTTGAGCTTTAATCTGCGTTTTAACGCGTAAAACGCATAAAACGACGAATTTTTATTATTTTTTTTTTTATATTGCGTCTATTAACGATTTCAGCATCTAAAATGCTTGAAATTTTTTTACAAACAGCACTTTTGATTTACTTGGTTTTACGTAAAACAACAAAACGGTTTAACTTTTATTTTTCGTTTTATTTGGGTAAACGAAATTTAATTTATTTTAGAAGTCTTATTTGAAATCGCACTTAAAAGTTAACCTTTTTACGCTAAACAGCAAGATTTTTATTTTTATTAAAATAGCGACATTTGATTTTCGTTTATAAAATTTAAAATGATTATTTTAGCAAAACAGCATTTAACGATTTTAAGTTTAATGTATTTACGCAAAGATTTTATTATCTTTTAAGTAAAATGCTTTAAACACGTTTTATTTAAATTTCGTTTATAAAACAATTTAATTTAAAATGTTTTACTTAAAACAGCATTAACATTTTAATTCGTTTAATTAAAAGCTTTAAAACAAATTTTAGTTTTAATAACTATTTTAACAAAACAACGATTACTAATTGCTTTAAGAAAACATTAAAAGCAGATTTTTATATTGTTTTAAGCTACTTCTATAAAACGATTTATTTAATGTTTAAATGCTATTGCAGCAAACACATTTTAGATTAAATTGCTTTAACGCTTTAAGCAGAAAAATTGAGCTTTATTGTTTTATTAAACAAATTGTTAACGATTTAATATCTTATATAATTTTTATTAACGTTTTAGTTAAATGCTTGAATTTAACGTTAAAACAGCCTAAACAAATTTTTTAAATTTCGTTTTTTAATAACTATTGAACGATTTCACGATCAAAATGTTAAATGTTTTTTAGAAATTCAGCTTTTATTAATTGCGTTTTAGCGTAAAAACAAAATGATTTATTTGCGTTTTAAAAACACTTATGAACGATTTGATCTATTTTTAAAATCTTGTTAGCAAAGACGTTTACTTAATTGCGTTTTAACGTATTCAAAAAAGCGTATTTTATTTCGTTTTTTAATTGCGTAAAAAAACGATTCAAGATCTAAATTTAAATATTGTTCTTTAAAACGTTTCAACGTTTTCAAAAGTAAAATGTAAAAATTTCAAAAATTTTT
>NW_027046595.1:0-23200 GCF_025399875.1 Dalotia coriaria | reverse complement strand
TTTTAAAATAAAAGACGCAATAAAATAAAAACGAATAATAAAAATTGTCGTTTTATGTGTTTAGGGTAAACGAGAATAAAGCTAAAACATGCTGTTTTTGAAAAGCGTTTTCAAGCATTTGACGTTGAAATCGTTCAAATAGACGCAATATTAATAAAAACGAATAATAAAAATTTCGTCGTTTTATGTGTTTACGCGTTAAAACGCAGATTAAAAGCCCCAAACGTGCTGTTTTGCTAAAAATAGCATTTTCAAGCATTTTAGATCGTTGAAACGTTCAATTAGAGGGCAATAAAAAAAAAAAACGAATAATAAAATTTCGTCTTTTTTATAGGTTTAACGCGTTAAAACGCAGAAAAAAAGCTCAAAACGTGCTGTTTTGCTAAAATAAGCATTTTCAAGCATTTTAGATCGTTGAAATCGTTCAAATAGACGCATATTAATAAAACGAATAATAAAAATTTCGTCGTTTTATGTTGCTTTACGCGTTAAAACGCAGATTAAAAGCTCAAAACGTGCTGTTTCGCTAAAATAAGCATTTTCAAGCATTTTAGATTGTTGAAATCGTTCAAATAGACGCAATATTAAAAAAAACGAATAAAAAAAAATTCGTCGTTTTATGTTGTTTTACGCGTTAAACGCAGATTAAAGCTCAAAACGTGCTGTTTTGCTAAAATAAGCATTTTCAAGCATTTTAGATCGTTGAAATCGTTCCAATAGAAGCAATATTAATAAAACAAATAATAAAAATTGTCGTTTTATGCTGTTTTACGAGTTAAACGCAGATTAAAGCTCAAAACGTGCTGTTTTGCTAAAATAAGCATTTCAAGCATTTTAGATCGTTGAAATCGTTCAAATAGACGCAATAAAATAAAAACGAATAATAAAATTTCCGTCGTTTTATGTTGTTTACGCGTTAAAACGCAGAATAAAAGCTCAAAACGTGCTGTTTCGCTAAAATAAGCGTTTTCTAGCATTTTAGATCGTTGAAATCGTTCAAATAGACGCAATATTAATAAAAACGAATAATAAAATTTCGTCGTTTTATGCTGTTTTACGCGTTAAAAAACGCAGTTTAAAAAGCTAAAAACGTGCTGTTTTGCTAAAATGAGCATTTTCAAGCATTTTAGATCGTTGAAATCGTTCAAAAGAGGGGCAAAAAAAAACGAATAATAAAAATTCGTCGTTTTATGCTGTTTTACGCGTTAAAACGCAGTTTAAAAAGCTCAAAACGTGCTGTTTTGCTAAAATAAGCATTTTCAAGCATTTTAAATCGTTGAAATCGTTCAAATAGACGCAATATTAATAAAAACGAATAATAAAAATTTCGTCGTTTTATGCGTTTTACGCGTTAAAACGCAGTTTAAAAAGCTCAAAACGTGCTGTTTTCCCTAAAATAATCATTTTCAAGCATTTTGATCGTTGAAATCGTTCAAATCGAAGCAATATTAATAAAACGAATAATAAAAATTCGTCGTTTTATGCTGTTTTACGCTTTAAAAAACGCAGATAAAGCTCAAAACGTGCTGTTTTGCTAAAATAAGCATTTTCAAGCATTTTGATCTTTGGGAAATCGTTCAAATAGACGCAATATTAATAAAAAACGAATAATAAAAAATTCGTCGTTTTACGCTGTTTTACGCGTTAAAACTCCAGATTAAAGCTCAAAACGTGCTGTTTTGCTAAAATAAGCATTTTCAAGCATTTTAGATCGCTGAAATCAACAGAAGCAATATTAATAAAACAAATAACAAAAATTCGTCGTTTTATGCTGTTTTACGCGTTAAAACGCAGATTAAAAGCTCAAAACGTGCTGTTTTGCCAGCCAGCATTTTCAAGCATTTTAGATCGTCGAAATCGTTCAAATAGACGCAATATTAATAAAAACGAATAATAAAAATTTCGTCGTTTGTATGTTGCTTTTACGCGTTAAAACGACAGTTCGCCGTTTTGCTGCAAAATAAGCATTTTCAAGCATTTTTAGATCGTTGAAATCGTTCAAATAGAAGCATATTAATAAAAAAACGAATAATAAAATTTGTCGTTTTATATATTTTTCGCGTTAAAACGCAGATTAAAAGCTCAAACGCGCTGTTTTGCTAAAATAAGCATTTTCAAGCATTTAGATCGTTGAAATCGTTCAAATAAGTCGTGTAATATTAATAAAACGAATAATAAAATTTTGTCGTTTTTATGTTGGCGGTTTTACGCGTTAAAAACGCAGATTAAAGTTCAAAACGCTGTTTTACAAAATAAGCATTTTCAAGCATTTTAGATCGTTGAAATCGTTCAAATAGAAGTTAATATTAATAAAACGAATAATAAAAATTCGTCGTTTTTATGCTGTTTTACGCGTTAAAACGCAGATTAAAGCTCAAAATGCTGTTTTGCTAAAATAAGCATTTTCAAGCATTTTAGATCGTTGAAATCGTTCAAATAGACGTAACATTAATAAAAACGAATAATAAAAATTTCTGTCGTTTCTATGTTGTTTTACGCGTTAAACGCAGATTAAAGTTCAAAACGTGCTGCCTTTGCTAAAATAAGCATTTTCAAGCATTTTAGATCGTTGAACCGTTCAAATAGAAGCAATATTACTAAAAAACGAATAATAAAAATTGTCGTTTTATGCTGTTTCACGCGTTAAAACGCAGATTAAAGCTCAAAAAACGTGCTGTTTTGCTAAAATAAGCATTTCAAGCATTTTGTGATCGTTGAAAACTGCTCAAATAGACGCAATATTAATAAAAACGAATAATAAAAATTCTCTGCCGTTTTTATGTTGTTTTACGCGTTAAAACGCTGATTAAAGCTCAAAACGTGCTGTTTGCTGCTAAAATAAGCATTTTAAAAAGCATTTTAGATCGCTGAAATCGTTCAAATAGACGCAATATTAATAAAACGAATAATAAAAAAAATTCGTCGTTTTATGTTGTTTTAATACGCGTTAAAACGCAGATTAAAGCTCAAAACGTGCTGTTTTGCTAAAAGCCAAGCATTTTCAAGCATTTTAGATCGTTGAAATCGTTCAACAGAAGCAATATTAATAAAACGAATAATAAAAATTTCGTCCTTTTATGCTGTTTTACGCGTTAAAACGCAGATTAAAAGCTCAAAACGTGCTGTTTCAAATAAGCATTTTCAAGCACGTAGATCGTTGAAATCGTTTAAATAGAAGAAATATTAATAAAAAACGAATAATAAAAAATCGGGTCATATTTATGCTGTTTTACGCGTTAAAACGCAGATTAAAGCCTCAAACGCGCTGTTTTGCTGCTAAAATAAGCAGACAAAGCATTTTAGATCGCTGGAAACCGTCTCAAATAGACGCAATATTAATAAAACGAATACAAAAAATTCGTCGTTTTATGTAAAGCGTTTACGCGTTAAAACGAATAAAAGCTCAAAACGCGCTGTTTTAAGCGCTGCTAAAATAAGCATTTTCAAGCATTTTAGATCGCTGAAATCGTTCAAATAGAAGAAGAAATATTAATAAAAACGACAATAAAAAATCTCGTCGTTTTATGCTGCTCTTACGCGTTAAAACGCAGATTGCTCAAAACGTACAATTTTGCTGCTAAAATGCTGAGCATTTTCAAGCATTTTAGATCGTTGGAAATCGTTCAAATAGACGCAATAAAATAAAACGAATAATAAAATTTCTATCGTTTTATGTTGTTTACGCGTTAAAACGAATAAAGCTCAAAACGTGCTGTTTGCTAAAATAAGTATTTCAAGCGCATTTTTAAATCGTTGAAACTGTTCAAATAGACGCAATATTAATAAAAACGACAATAAAAATTTCGTCATTTCTATGCTGCTTTACGCGCTAAAACGCAGATTGCGCTCAAAACGCTGTTTTGGCTAAAAATAACTATTTTCAAGCATTTTAGATCGTTGAACCGTTCAAATAGAAGCAATATTAATAAAACGCAATAATAAAAATTGCCGTTTTTATGCTGTTTACGCATTAAAAACGCAGATTAAAAGCCTCCAAAACGTGCTGTTTTGCTGCTAAAATAAGCATTTCGCTATTTTAGATCGTTGAAATCGTTCAAATAGACGCATAAAAATAAAAACGAATAATAAAAATTCGTCGTTTTATGCCGTTTTTACGCGTTAAAACGCAGAATAAAGCTCAAAACGTGCTGTTTTGCTAAAATAAGCATTTTCAAGCATTTTAGATCGTTGAAATCGTTCAAATAGACGTACATTAATAAAAACGAATAATAAAAAATTTCGTCAGTTTTATAAGCGTTTTACGTTAAAACGCAGAATAAAAGCTCAAAACGTGCTGTTTTAAGGTACAAGAATTTTCAAGCATTTTAGACGCTTGAAATCGTTCACCAAATAGACGCAATATTAATAAAAAACGAATAAAATTCTGTCGTTTTATGCTGTTTTACGCGCTAAAAACGCGATTAAAGCTCAAGACGTGCTGGCACGGTTAAAATAAGCATTTCAAGCATTTTAGATCGTTGAAATCGTTCAAATAGAAGCAATATTAATAAAAACGAATAATAAAAATTCGTCGTTTTATGCTGTTTTACGCGTTAAAACGCAGATTAAAGCTCAAAACGCTGTTTGCTAAAATAAGCATTTTCAAGACGATCATTGAAATCGTTCAAATAGACGCGCAATAAAAATAAAAACGAATAATAAAAATTTCTGCCGTTTTATGCTGTTTTACGCGCTAAAAACGCAGAACAAAGCTCAAAACGCGCTGTTTTGCTAAAATAAAGCATTTTCAAGCATTTTAAATGCTGAAATCGTTCAAATAGACGCACATTAATAAAAACGAATAATAAAAATTTCTGTCGTTTCTATGTTTACGCGTTAAAAACGCAGATTAAAGCTCAAAACGTTGTTTTGCTAAAAATAATCATTTTCAAGCATTTTAGATCACAAATCGTTCAAATAGAAGCAAATATTAATAAAAAACGAACAATAAAAATTCGTCGTTTTATGCTGTTTTACGCATTAAAACGCGGTGATTAAAGCTCAAAACGTGCTGTTTTGCTAAAATAAGCATTTTCGCTACTTTAGATCGTTGAAACGTTCAAATAGACGCACATTAATAAAAACGAATAATAAAAAATTCGTCGTTTTATGCTGTTTTACGCGTTAAACGCAGATTAAAAGCTCAAAACGTGCTGTTTTGCTAAAATAAGCATTTTCAAGCATTTTAAATCGTTGAAATCGTTCAAATATACTAACATTAATAAAAAACGAATAATAAAAATTTCTGCTGTTTTTATGCTGTTTACGCGTTAAAACGTGATTAAGTCAAAACGCTGTTTTGCTGCTAAAATAATCATTTTCAAGCATTTTAGATCGTTGAAATCGTTCAAATAGAAGCAATATTAATAAAAACGAATAATAAAAAAAATTCGTCGTTTTGGCGCTGTTTTATGCATTAAAACGCAGATTAAAGCTCAAAACGTGCTGTTTTGCTAAAATAAGCATTTTCAAGCATTTTAGATCGCTGAAAATCGTTCAAATAGACGCAATATTAATAAAAACGAATAATAAAAATTTCGTCGTTTTATGCTGTTTTACGCGTTAAACGCCGATTAAAGCTCAAAACGTGCCGTTTTGCTAAACAAGCATTTTAAGCATTTTAACGAAATCGCTCAACAGACGCAATATTAATAAAAAAACGAATAATAAAAAATTTCTGCCGTTTTATAAGCTGTTTTACGCGTTAAAACGCAGAATAGCTCAAACGCGCTGTTTTGCTAAAATAAGCATTTTCGCTACTTCAGATCGTTGAAATCGTTCAAACAGAAGCAATATTAATAAAAAACGATTAATAAAAATCTGCCGTTTTATGCTGTTTTACGCGTTAAAACGCAGATTTTCAAAGCTCAAACGCGCTGTTTTGCTAAAATAAGCATTTTCAAGCATTTTAGATCGTTGAAATCGTTCAATAGACGCAATATTACTGCAAACGAATAATAAAAATTCGTCGTTTTATGCTGCGTTTTATGCTAAAACGCAGATTAAAGCTCAAAACGTGCTGTTTTGCTAAAATAAGCATTTTCAAGCATTTTGTGATCGTTGGAAATCATCCAAATAGAAGCCAACATTAATAAAAAAAACAAATAATAAAAATTCGTCGTTTTTATGCTGTTTTACGCGTTAAAACGCAGATTAAAGCTCAAAACGTCGTTTTGCTAAAATAAGTATTTTCAAGCATTTTAGATCGCTGAAATCAGTTCAAATAGATGCAATATTAATAAAAAACGAATAATAAAAATTTCGTCGTTTTATACAGTTTACGCGTTAAAACGCAGATTAAAGTTCAAACGTGCTGTTTTGCTAAAATAAGCATTTTCAAGCATTTTAGATCGTTGAAATCGTTCAAATAGAAGCACATTAATAAATAACGAATAATAAAAATCTGTCGTTTTATGCTGTTTTACGCGTTAAAACGCAGATTAAAGCTCAAAACGCGCTGTTTTGCTAAATAAGCATTTTCAAGCATTTTAGATCGTTGAAATCGATCAACAGACGCAAAGTAATATTAATAAAACGAATAATAAAAAATTTCTGCCGTTTTATGTTGTTTTACGCGGCAAACGCTGATTAAAGCTCAAAACGTGCTGTTTTGCTAAAATAAGCATTTTAAAGCATTTAGATCGTTGAAATCGTTCAAATAGACGCAATACTAATAAAAACGAATAATAAAAATTCGTCGTTTTATGCTGTTTTACGCGTTAAACGCAGATTAAAGCTCAAACGTGCTGTTTGCTAAAATAAGCATTTTCAAGCATTTGACGTTGAAATCGTTCAAATAGAAGCAATATTAATAAAAACGAATAATAAAAATTTCTGTCCTTTTATGCTGTTTTTACGCAACCCAGATTAAAGCTCAAAATCAAAAAGGTTTTGCTAAAATAAGCATTTTCTGCCATTTAGATCGTTGAAATTGCTTAAATAGAAGCAATATTAATAAAAAAACGAATACGCGTAATCTGTCATTTGTTGTTTTACGCGTTAAACGCAGACAGTTCCTAAAACGTGCTGTTTTGCTAAAATAAGCATTTTCAAGCATTTTAGATCGTTGAAATCGCTCAAATAGACGCAATATTAATAAAACGAATAATAAAAATCTGTCGTTTTAGTTGTTTTACGCGTTAAACGCAGATTGTGCTCAAAACGTGCTGTTTGCTAAAATACATTTCTCAACCATTTTAGACGTTGAAATCGTTCAAATGGACGCACATTAATAAAACGAATAATAAAAAATTCGTCGTTTTATGTTGTTTTACCGTTAAAACGCAGATTAAGCTCAAACGTGCTGTTTTGCTAAAATAAGCATTTTCAAGCATTTTTAGATCGTTGAAATCGTTCCAAATAGAAGCAACATAATAAAAACGAATAATAAAAAATCGTCGTTTTATGTTGTTTTATCGAGTTAAAACGACAAAAGCTCAAAACGTGCTGTTTTGCTAAAATAAGCATTTTCAAGCATTTTAGATCGTTGAAATCGTTCAAATAGACGCAATAAAATAAAAAACGAATAATAAAAATTTCCCGTCGTTTTATGCTGTTTTTACGCGTTAAAAACGCAGAATAAAGCTCAAAACGTGCTTCGCATAAAATAAGCATTTTCGCAGCATTTTGTGATCGCTGAAACCGTTCAACAGACGCAATATTAATAAAAACGAATAATAAAAATTTCGTCGTTTTATGTTGTTTTACGCGTTAAAACGCAGATTAAAAGCTCAAAACGTGCTGTTTGCTAAAATAAGCATTTTCAAGCATTTTAGATCGTTGAAATCGTTCAAATAGACGCAATAAAATACAAAAACGAATAATAAAAATTTCTGTCGTTTTTATGCTGTTTTACGCGTTAAACGCAGAATAAAGCTCAAAACGTGCTGTTTTGCTAAAATAAGCATTTTCAAGCATTTTGTAGATCGTTGAAACCGTTCAAACAGACGCAATATTAATAAAAAAAAAACGAATAATAAAAATTTCGTCGTTTTATGCTGTTTTACGCGTCAAACGCAGATTTCAAAGCTCAAACGTGCTGTTTCGCTAAAATAAGCATTTCAAGCATTTAGATCGCTGAAATCGTTCAAATAGGAAGCAACATTAATAAAAAACGAATAATAAAAATTCGTCGTTTTATGTTGCCTACGCGTTAAAACGCAGATTGGTGCCTTCCAAAACGTGCTGTTTTGCTAAAATAAGCATTTTCAAGCATTTTAGATCGTTGGAAATCGTTCAAATAGACGTTAAAAAATAAAACGAATAATAAAAATTTCTGTCGTTTTATGCTGTTTTACGCGTTAAAACGCAGAATCGTGCTTCCCAAACGTGCTGTTTGCTAAAATGCTTAATTTTCAAGCATTTTACCCGTTGAAATCGTTCAACAGACGCAACATTAACAAAACGAATAATAAAAAATTTGTCGTTTTTATGCTGTTTTACGCGATAAAACGTATCAAAGCTCCAAAACGTGCTGTTTGCTAACATAAGCATTTTCAAGCATTTTAGATCGTTGAAATCGTTCAAAATGGAAGCAAATATTAATAAAAACGAATAATAAAAATTTCGTCGTTTTATGCTGTTTGCCGCGTTAAACGCAGATTAAAAGCTCAAAAACGTGCTGTTTTGCTAAAATAAGTATTTTCTGGGCATTTTAGATCGTTGGAAATCGTTCAACAGACGCAATATTAATAAAAACGAATAATAAAATTTCGTCGTTTTTATGCTGTTTTACGCGTTAAAACGCAGATTAAAAGCTCAAAACGTGCTGTTTTGCTAAAATAAGCATTTTCAAGCATTTTAGATCGTTGGAACTGTTCAAATAGGACGCAATATTAATAAAAACGAATAATAAAAATTTTGCCGCGTTTTATGCTGTTTTACGCGTTAAAACGGTGAATAAAGCTCAAATCGTGCTGTTTTGGCTAAAAATAAGCATTTTCGCTATTTTAGATCGTTGAAATCGTCTAAATAGAAGTAATTTTAATAAAACGAATAATAAAAATCTTCGTCGCTGTTTTTACGCGTTAAACGCAGATTAAAGCTCAAAACGTGCTGTTTTGCTAAATAAGCATTTCAAGCATTTTAGATCGCTGAAATCGTCTTCAAATAGACGTAAATAAAAATAAAAACGAATAATAAAAATTTCGTCGTTTTTATGCTGTTTTACGCGTTAAACGCAGATTAAAGCTCAAACGCTGTTTTGCTAAAATAAGCATTTTCGGGCATTTTAGACGTTGAAATAGTTCAAATAGAAGCATACACAAAAACGAATAATAAAAATTCGTCGTTTTATGCCGTTTTACGCGTCAAAACGCAGATTAAAAGCTCAAAACGTGATGTTTTGCCAAAATAAGCATTCTCAAGCATTTTAGATCGTTGAAATCGTTCAAATAGGACGCAATATTAATAAAAAAACTAAATAATAAAAATTTCGTCGTTTTTATGCTGTTTTACGCGTTAAAATCGCTGATTAAAAGCTCAAAACGTGCTGTTTTGCTAAAATAGCTATACTTTCGCTCTTTATCGTTGAAATCGCTCAAATAGGACGCAATATTAATAAAAAAATCAAATACGCGTACCCCGTCGTTTTATAAGCTGCTCTTTACGCGTTAACACTAAGAATGTAAAAGCTCCAATGCTGTTTTGCTAAAATAAGCATTTTCGGCATTTTAGATCGTTGAAATCGTTCAAAATAGAAGCAAATATTAATAAAAAACGAATAATAAAAAAATTCGTCGTTTTATGTTGTTTTACGCGTTAAAACGTGATTTCAAAGTTCTTCAAAACGTGCTGTTTGCTAAAATGTAAGCATTTCAAGCATTTTAGATCGCCGGAAATCGTCTCAAATAGACGCAATAAAATAAAAACGAATAATCAGTGTACCCCCGTCGTTTTGTATGTTGCCTTTTACGCGTTAAAACGCGGTGAATAAAGCTTCCAAACGTGCTTTCGTTTTGCTAAAATAAGCATTTTCAAGCATTTCATCGTTGAAATCGTTCAAATAGATTTTACCATTAATAAAAACGAATAAATAAAATTTCTGCCGTTTTATGCTGTTTTACGCGCTAAACGCAGATTAAAGCTCAAACGCTGTTTCTGCTAAAATAAGCATTTTCACATTTTAGATCGTTGAAATCGTTCAACAGAAGCAATACTAATAAAAAACGAATAATAAAATTTCGTCGTTTTTATGCTGTTTTACGCGTTAAAACGCAGAATAAAAGCTCTCCGTAACGTGCCGTTTTGCTAAAATAAGCATTTTCAAGCACGGATCAAGCGAAATCGTTCAAATAGAAGCTAATATACAAAACAACAATAAAAAATTCGTCGTTTTATGCTGTTTTACGCGTTAAACGTAGATTAACGCTCAAAACAAAAGTTGTTTTGCTAAAATAAGCAATTTCCAAGCATTTTAGATCAAGTTGAAATCGTTCAACAGACGCGCAATAAAAATAAAAACGTGAATAATAACAAATTCATCGTTTATAAGCTGTTTTACGCGTTAAAACGCAGATTAAAGCCTCAAAACGTGCTGTTTGCTAAAATAAGCATTTTCAAGCATTTTAAATCGTTGAAATCGTTCAAATAGACGTGCAATATTACTAAAACGATTACCAAAAATTTGCCGTTTTATGCCGTTTTACGCGTTAAAACGCAGATTGCCCAAAACGCTGTTTTGCTAAAATAATCATTTTCAAGCATTTTAGACCGTTGAAACGTTCAAATAGAAGCTAAATATTAATAAAACGAATAATAACCTGCCGTTTTATGCTGCTCTACGCATTAAACGTGATTAAAGCTCAAAACGTGCTGTTTTGCTAAAATAAGCATTTTCAAGCATTTAGATCGTTGAAACTGTTCAAATGATATTAATAAAAACGAATAATAAAAATTCGTCGTTTTATTGTTTTACGCGTTAAAACGCTGATTAAAGCTCAAAACGTGCTGTTTTGCTGCACAAGTATTTTCAAGCATTTTAGATCGTTGAAATCGTTCAAAATGACGCAATATTAATAAAAACGAATAATAAAAATTTCTGTCGTTTTTATGTTGTTTTACGCGTTAAAAACGCAGAATAAAGCTCAAAAACGTGCTGTTTTGCTTAAAATAAGCATTTTCAAGCATTTGACCGCTGAAATCGTTCAAATAGACGCAATATTAATAAAAACGAATAATAAAAATTTCGTCTTTTTTATGCTTTTTTAAACCGTTAAAACGCAGATTAAAGCTCAAAACGTGCTGTTTTGCTAAAATAAGCATTTTCAAGCATTTTAGATCGTTGAAATCGTTCAAATAGAGCAATATAATAAAAACGAATAATAAAAAATTCGTCGTTTTTATGCTGTTTTACGCGTTAAAACGCAGATTAAAAGCTCAAAACGTGCTGTTTTGCTAAATAAGCATTTTCAAGCATTTTAGATCGTTGAAATCGTTCAAATAGACGCAATAAAATAAAAAACGAATAATAAAAATTTCGTCGTTTTTATGCTGTTTTACGCGTTAAACGCAGAATAAAGCTCAAAACGTGCTGTTTTGCTAAAATAAGCATTTTCAAGCATTTTAGATCGTTGGAAATCGTTCAAATAGAGCAATATTAATAAAAACAATAATAAAAATTTCGTCGTTTTTTATGCTGTTTTACGCGTTAAAACGCAGATTAAAGCTCAAAACGTGCTGTTTTGCTAAAATAAGCATTTTCAAGCATTTTTAGATCGTTAAAATCGTTCAAATAGAGCAATATTAATAAAAACGAATAATAAAAATTCGTCGTTTTTGCTGTTTTACGCGTTAAAACGCGATTAAAGCTCAAAACGTGCTGTTTTGCTAAAATAAGCATTTTCAAGATTTTAGATCGTTGAAATCGTTCAAATAGCGCAATATTAATAAAAACGAATAATAAAAATTTCGTCGTTTTATGCTGTTTTACGCCGTTAAAACGCAGAATAAAGCCAAAACGTGCTGTTTTGCTAAAATAAGCATTCTCAAGCATTTTAGATCGTTGAAATCGTTCAAATAGAAGCAATAATAAAAACGAATAATAAAAATTCGTCGTTTTTTATGCTGTTTTACGGTTAAAACGCAGATTAAAACTCAAAACGTGCTGTTTTGCTAATAGCATTTTCAAGCATTTTAGATCGTTGAAATCATCAAATAGTGCAATAAAATAAAAACGAATAATAAAAATTTCGTCGTTTTTTATGCTGTTTTACGTTAAAACGCAGATTAAAAGCTCAAAACATGCTGTTTTGTAAAAATAAAGCATTTTCAAGCATTTTTAGATCGTTGAAATCGTTCAAATAGACGCAATATTAATAAAAACGAATAATAAAAATTCGTCGTTTTATGCTGTTTTACCGTTAAAACGCAGATTAAAGCTCAAAACGTGCTGTTTTGCTAAAATAAGCATTTTCAAGCATTTTAGATCGTTGAAATCGTTCCAATAGAAAGCAATATTAATAAAAACGAATAATAAAAATTCGTCGTTTTATGCTGTTTTACGCGTTAAAACGCTGATTAAAAGCTCAAAACGTGCTGTTTTGCTAAAATAAGCATTTTCAAGCATTTTAAATCGTTGAAACCCGTTCAAATAGACGCAATATTAATAAAAACGAATAATAAAAATTTCGTCGTTTCTATGATGCTTTACGCGTTAAAACGCAGATTAAAGCCCAAAACGTTGCTGTTTTGCTAAAATAATCATTTTCAAGCATTTTAGATCGTTGAAATCGTTCAAATAGAAGCAATATTAATAAAAACGAATAATAAAAATTCGTCGTTTTATGCTGTTTTACGCATTAAAACGCAGATTAAAAGCTCAAAACGTGCTGTTTTGCTAAAATAAGCATTTTCAAGCATTTAAGATCGTTGAAATCGTTCAAATAGACGCAATATTAATAAAAACGAATAATAAAAATTTCGTCGTTTTATGCTGTTTCGCGTTAAAACGCGTAAAGCAAAATGCTGTTTGCTAAAAAGCATTTCAACTGTGTTATCGTGAAATCGTTCAAATAGAAGCAATTTATAAAAGAAATTAAAAAATTCGTCGTTTTATAATTTTACGAAAATCGCATTAAAGCTGTTAAACGTGCTTTTGTTAAAATAAGCATTTTCAAGCATTTTAATCGTTGAAATCGTTCAATAGACGCAATATAATAAAAACGAATAATAAAAAATGGGTTTTTATGTTTTACGCGTTTAAAGCTGATTAAACTCAAAACGTGCTTTTTTTCAAAATAATGCTTTTCAAAAATTTTAAATCGTTGAAATCGTTCAAATAGACAATATTAATAAAAAAAAATAAAAATTTCGTTTTATTTTTTTCCCAAAACGCGTTAACCTCAAAAATTTTTTAAAAAATTTTTAAATTTTTAATTGAGAAATTTAAAAGAAAAAAAAAAAAAATAATAAAATTTCCTTTTATGCTGTTTAGCTAAAAGGGTTTAAAAATCAAAATTTTTTTTTAAAATAACTTTTAACTTTAATCGTTAAATTTAAAAAGGAATTTTAAAAAAAACAATAATAAAAATTGTTTTTTATTTTTTATTAAAACGCATTAAAACTAAAACGTTGTTTTGCTAAAATAAGCATTTAAGCATTTTAAATAAATTTAAAAAAATAATAAAAAAAATTAAAAATTTCGTTTTTATGCTTTTTTAGTTAAAAACGCAGATTAAAAATCAAAATTTTTTTAAATTTTTTAAATTATAATGGGAAATTTTAAAAAACAAATTAAAAGGGAAAAAAATTTATTTTAGTGTTTTGGTTAAAACAGTTTTAAAATTAACTTTGTTTAAAATGAAGATTTTAAATTTATTTAAATCGAATAGCTTTTTAAATAAACGTATAAAATTCCGTTTTTGTTTTTATTAAAAGAAAAAACTCAAATTGTTTTTAAAATTTTAAATTTAAGAAATTTTAAATTTTGGAAAATTAATTATTAAAAAGAAAAAAATAAAACGTCTTTTTTTAAAATAAATTTTAAGATTTTAAAACTTAAAACGTTTGGTTTTAAAATAAAAAAAAAATTTCGTTAATGTTAATGGAAATTAAAAAAAAAATAAAATTCTGTTTTTATGCTTTTAGCTTTTAAAACGTTAAAAATAAAAGGCTTTAAAAAAATAAAAAATTTTTTTTAGGTTTTTAGGGTTTAAAAAGAAAAATAAAAACGTTAAATTGTTTTTTTATTTTTGTTTAAAAAATTAAAAAAACGTTTTTTAAAAAAAAAAAAACTTTTAAATTTTTTCGTTAAATCGTTAAATAAAAAAATTAAAAACAAAAAAAATTTTCCTAGTTTTATTTTAAAGCGTAAAAAAAAAGAAAAATTTTTTTAAATAAGATTTTCGTTTAACGTTAAACGTTAAAGGATTAAGTAAAAAAGATTAAAAATTTTCTTTTATTTTTAAACCCCTTAAAAAAATAAAACTAAAATTTTAAAAATGCTTTTTAAAGCTTTTTAGACTTAAACCAAAAAATATTAATAAAATTAAAAATTTCGCCTTTTTTATGCTTTTACGTTCAAAACGCAAAAAAAAAAAACTATTTTTTTTTTTGCTTAAAAAAGCTTAAAAAAATTAAAGTTTCCAAAAAGTTTTTAAAAAAAAATTTAAATTTATTTAAATTTAAATAAAAATTTTAAAAAAACAAAAAAAAATTTTTTTTTTTAAAATAGTTTTAAGAAAAAATTAAATCGTTTAAAATAAATAAAAGAATTAAAAATTTTTTTTATTTTAAAAAAATTAAAAACAGAAAAAATAAAATTGTTTTGCTTTAAATAAGGATTTTAAAAAGTTTTTAAAAAATTTTAAATTTTCAAATAGAAAATTAAAAAAACCCAAAAAATAAAAAAAATTTTCGTTTTTTGCTGTTTTACGTTAACGCAATTAAGTAAAAGTTTTTTAAAAAAGCATTTTAAGCATTTTAATCGTTAAAATTTCAAATAAGCAATATTAAAAAAGAATAATAAAAATTTCGTTTTTAGCTTTTTACCGTTAAAACGCAGATAAAGCTAAAACGTTGTTTTTTTAAAATAAATTTTCAAGCATTTTGATTTTAAAAACTTCAAATAGAAGCAATATTAATAAAAAAATAAAAAAATTTTGTTTTTATGTGTTTTACCTTAAAAAAAACCCAAAATGTTTTTCTAAATAAATTTTAACATTTTAGATCGTTGAAATCTTTAAAAGAGAATTAATAAAAACGAATAATAAAAATTTCTTTTTTTGCTTTTTGCGTTAAAAGCAGAAAAGAAAACGTGTTTTTGTAAAATAAGATTTTAAACATTTTAATCGTTGAAATCGTTCAATGAAATATTAATAAAAAAAATAATAAAAATTCGTCGTTTTATGCTGTTTTACGCGTTAAAAAACGCAGATTAAAAGCTCAAAACGTGCTGTTTTGCTAAAATAAGCATTTTCAAGCATTTTAGATCGTTGAAATCGTTCCAATAGAAGCAATATTAATAAAAACGAATAATAAAGATTCGTCGTTTTATGCTGTTTTACGAAGTTAAAACGCAAATTAAAGCTCAAAACGATGCTGTTTTGCTAAAATAAGCATTTTCAAGCATTTTAGATCGTTGAAATCGTTTCAAATAGACGCAATAAAAATAAAAACGAATAATAAAAGATTTCGTCGTTTTTATGCTGTTTTACGCTTAAAACGCAGAATAAAGCTCAAAACGTGCTGTTTTGCTAAAATAAGCATTTTCAAGCATTTTAAATCGTTGAAATCGTTCAAATAAACGATATTAATAAAAACGAATAATAAAAATTTCGTCGTTTTTATGCTGTTTTACGCGTTAAAACGCAGATTAAAAGCTCAAAAAACGTGCTGTTTTGCTAAAATAAGCATTTTCAAGCATTTTAGATCGTTGAAATCGTTCAAATAAACAATATTATATAAAAACGAATAATAAAAATTCGTCGTTTTATGCTGTTTTACGCGTTAAAACGCAGATTAAAACTCAAAACGTGCTGTTTTGCTAAAATAAGCATTTTCAAGCATTTTAGATCGTTGAAAACGTTCAAATAGACGCATTTAATAAAAACGAATAATAAAAAATTTCGTCGTTTTATGCTGTTTACGCGTTAAAACGCAGATTAAAGCTCAAAACGTGCTGTTTTGCTAAAATAAGCATTTTCAAGCATTTAGATCGTTGAAATCGTTCAAATAGACGCAATATTAAATAAAAACGAATAATAAAAAATTTCGTCGTTTTATGCTGTTTTACGCGTTAAAACGCAGAATAAAGCTCAAAACGTGCTGTTTTGCTAAAATAAGCATTTTCAAGCATTTTAGATCGTTGAAATCGTTCAAATAGAAGCAATATTAATAAAAACCAATAATAAAAATTCGTCGTTTTTATGCTGTTTTACGCGTTAGAACGCAGATTAAAGCTCAAAACGTGCTGTTTTGCTAAAATAAGCATTTTCAAGCATTTTAGATCGTTGAAATCGTTCAAATAGACGCAATATTAATAAAAACGAATAATAAAAATTTCGTCGTTTTTATGCTGTTTTACGCGTTAAAACGCAGAATAAATCTCAAAACGTGCTGTTTTGCTAAAATAAGCATTTTCAAGCATTTTAGATCGTTGAAATCGTTCAAATAGAAGCAATATTAATAAAACGAATAATAAAAAATTCGTCGTTTTATTGTTGTTTTACGCGTGAAAACGCAGATTAACGCTCAAAACGTGCTGTTTGCTAAAAATAAGCATTTTCAAGCATTTTAGATCGTTGGAAATCGTTCAAATAGACGCGAATAAAAATAAAAACGAATAATAAAAATTTCATCGTTTTTATGCTGTTTTACGCGTTAAAACGCAGATTAAAACTCAAAACGTGCTGTTTTGCTAAAATAAGCATTTTCAAGCATTTTAAATCGTTTAAATCGTTCAAATAGACGCAATATTAATAAAACGAATAATAAAAATTTCGTCGTTTCTATGCTGCTTTTACGCGTTAAAACGCAGATTAAAAGCTCAAAACGTGCTGTTTTGCTAAAATAATCATTTTCAAGCATTTTAGATCGTTGAAATCGTTCAAATAGAAGCAATATTAATAAAAACGAATAATAAAAAAATTCGTCGTTTTATGCTGTTTTACGCATTAAAACGCAGATTAAAAGCTCAAAACGTGCTGTTTTGCTAAAATAAGCATTTTCAAGCATTTTAGATCGTTGAAATCGTTCAAATAGACGCAATATTAATAAAAACGAATAATAAAAAATTTCGTCGTTTTTATGCTTGTTTTACGCGTTAAAACGCAGATTAAAGTTCAAAACGTGCTGTTTTGCTAAAATAAGCATTTTCAAGCATTTTAGATCGTTGAAATCGTTCAAATAGCAGCAATATTAATAAAAGCGAATAATAAAAAATTCGTCGTTTTTATGCTGTTTTTACGCGTTAGAACGCGATTAAAAGCTCAAAACGTGCTGTTTTTAAAATAAGCATTTTCAAGCATTTTAGATCGTTGAAATCGTTCAAATAGACGCAATATTAATAAAAAACGAATAATAAAAATTTCGTCGTTTTATGTGTTTTACGCGTTAAAACGCTGATTAAAGCTCAAAACGTGCTGTTTTGCTAAAATAAGCATTTTAAAGCATTTTAGATCGTTGAAATCGTTCAAATAGTCGCAATATTAATAAAAAACGAATAATAAAAATTCGTCGTTTTATGCTGTTTTTACGCGTTAAAACGCAGATTAAAGCTCAAAACGATGCTGTTTTGCTAAAATAAGCATTTTCAAGCATTTTAGATCGTTGAAATCGTTCAAATAGAAGCAATATTAAAAAAAAACGAATAATAAAATTTCGTCCTTTTATGCTGTTTTACGCGTTAAAACGCAGATTAAACTCAAAACGTTTTGTTTTGCTAAAATAAGCATTTTCAAGCATTTTAGATCGTTGAAACCCCAAAAAAAATAAAAAAGAATAAAAAAAAATTGTCGTTTTTTGCTGTTTTCGCGTTAAAACAAAAAAATTAAAAATTGTTTTTTAAAAAAAAGCATTTTCAAGCATTTTAGATCTTTGAAATCTTAAAAAACAATTTTAAAAAAAAAAATAAAAATTCGTCGTTTTTATGCTTTTTTACGGTTAAAACGCAGTTAAAGCTCAAAACGTGTGTTTTGCTAAAAAAAAAGCATTTTAGATTTTTAACGTTAAATGCAAATAAAAAAAAAAAAAACGGTAAAAAAATTTTCGCTTTTTTATGTTTTTTTTAGCTTAAAAGCGAAAAATAAAAATTTAAATTTTTGTAAAAAAAGTTTTTTTAAAAAAGATTTAAAAATTTTCTAAGCTTTAAAAAAAAAACGAAAAAAAAAAAACGTCTTTTTTTGCTTTTTAGTTTTTAAAACCTTTAACTAAACGTCTTTTCCCAAAAAAATTTTTAAAGATTTTAAATTTGTCGTTAAATGCTTTAATAAAAACGAAAATAAAAACGTCTTTTTTTGCTTTTTAGCTTAAAAGCAAAAACCAAAAGGCTTTTTTAAAAAAGATTTTAAAATTTTCGTTAAATGTTAAATAAACAAAAAAAAAATTAAAAATTTTCCCTTTTTTTTTTTAGCTTAAAACGCTTAAACTAAAGTGCTTTTTCAAAAATAACTTTTTAAGCTTTTAGCGTTAAATTTTAAAAAAAAAATTTTAAAAAAATAAAAAAAAAAAAAAAAAGCATTTTAGTTTTTTCCGTTAAAAGTTTAAAAATAAAAGGGTTTTTTAAAATGCTTTTAAGTTTGGGGAAAATTTAAAAAAAGGGGGTTTTTTAAAAAAAATTAAAAATTTCCTTTTTTTTTTTTGGTTAAAAAAAAAAAAAATCGTTTTTAAAAAACTTTTTCCGTTTATAACGTTAAAAATTTTTGAAGCTTTTAAAAAAAAAAAAAAAAAAAAATTTAAATTTTTTAAAAGCTTTAAAAAACCCGAAAAATAAAATCTTTTTTTAAAAAATTTTTTTAACTTTTTAGCTTAAATCTTTTCAAATAGAAGCAATATTAATAAAAAACGAATAATAAAAATTGTCGTTTTATGCTGTTTTACGCGTTAAAACGCAGATTAAAGCTCAAACGTGTTGTTTTGTTTAAAATAAGCATTTTCAAGCATTTTAGATCGTTGAAATCGTTCAAATGGACGCATATTAATAAAAACGAATAATAAAAATCGTCGTTTTATGTTGTTTTACGCGTTAAAACGCAGATTAAAGCTCAAACGTGCTGTTTTGCTAAAATAAGCATTTTCAAGCATTTTAGATCGTTGAAATCGTTCAAATAGACGCACAAAAAATAAAAACGAATAAAAAAAATTTCTGTCGTTTTATGCTGTTTTACGCGTTAAAACGCAGAATAAAGCTCAAAACGTGCTGTTTTGCCAAAATAAGCATTTTCAAGCATTTTAGATCGTTGAAATCGTTCAAATAGACGCAATATTAATAAAAACGAATAATATAAATTTCGTCGTTTTATGCTGTTTTACGCGTTAAAACGCAGATTAAAGCTCAAACGTGCTGTTTCGCTAAAATAAGCATTTTCAAGCATTTTAGATCGTTGAA
This sequence comes from Dalotia coriaria, assembly GCF_025399875.1. NCBI lineage: Eukaryota > Metazoa > Arthropoda > Insecta > Coleoptera > Staphylinidae > Dalotia > Dalotia coriaria. Next base: position 3,657 of record NW_027046595.1, on the reverse strand, counting down.
ATCGTTCAAATAGAAGCAATATTAATAAAAACGAATAATAAAAATTCGTCGTTTTTATGCTGTTTTACGCGTTAAAACGCAGATTAAAGCTCAAACGTACTGTTTTGCTAAAATAAGCATTTTCAAGCATTTTAGATCGTTGAAATCGTTCAAATAGACGCAATAAAATAAAAACGAATAATAAAAATTCGTTGTTATTATGCTGTTTTACGCGTTAAAACGCAGAATAAAGCTCAAAACGTGCTGTTTTGCTAAAATAAGCATTTTCAAGCATTTTGATCGTTGAAATCGTTCAAATAGACGCAATATTAATAAAACGAATAATAAAATTTCGTCGTTTTATTGTTGTTTTACGCGTTAAAACGCAGATTAAAGCTCAAAACGTGCTGTTTTGCTAAAAATAAGCATTTTCAAGCATTTTAGATCGTTGAAATCGTTCAAATAGAAGCAATATTAATAAAACGAATAATAAAAAATTCGTCGTTTTATGCTGTTTTACGCGTTAAAACGCAGATTAAAGCTCAAAACGTCTGTTTTGCTAAAATAAGCATTTTCAAGCATTTTAGATCGTTGAAATCGTTCAAATAGACGCAATATTAATAAAAACGAATAATAAAAATTTCTGTCGTTTTATGCTGTTTTACGCGTTAAAAACGCAGATTAAAGCTCAAAACGTGCTGTTTTGCTTAAATAGCATTTTCAAGCATTTTAGATCGTTGAAATCGTTCAAATAGAGCAATAAAAATAAAAACGAATAATAAAAATTCTCGTTTTATGCTGTTTTACGCGTTAAAACGCAGATTAAAAGCTTCAAACGTGCTGTTTTGCTAAAATAAGCATTTTCAAACATTTTAAATCGCTGAAATCGTTCAAATAGACGCAATATTAATAAAAACGAATAATAAAAATTGTCGTTTTATGCTGTTTTACGCATTAAATCGCAGATTAAAGCTCAAAACGAGCTGTTTTGCTAAAATAAGATTTCAAGCATTTTAGATCGTTGAAAAGTCTTCAAATAGAAGCAATATTAATAAAAAACGAATAATAAAAATTTCGTCGTTTTTTGCTGTTTTACGCGTTAAAACGCAGAATAAAGCTCAAAACGTGCTGTTTTGCTAAAATAAGCATTTTCAAGCATTTTAGATCGTTGAAATCGTTCAAATAGAAGCTATATTAATAAAAACGAATAATAAAATTCGTCGTTTTATTGCTGTTTTACGCGTTAAAACGCAGATTAAAGCTCAAAACGTGCTGTTTTGCTAAAATAATCATTTTCAAGCATTTTAGATCGTTGAAATCGTTCAAATAGAAGCAATATTAATAAAAACGAATAATAAAAATTTCGTCGTTTTATGCTGTTTTACGCATTAAAACGCAGATTAAAGCTCAAACGTCTGTTTTGCTAAAAAGCATTTTCAAGCATTTTAGATCGTTGAAATCGTTCAAATAGACGAAAATAAAAAAAATAAAAATTTTATTATGCTGTTTTACGTTAAAACCGAATAAAAGCTCAAAACGTGCTGTTTGCTAAAATAAGCATTTTCAAGCATTTTAGATCGCTGAAACGTTCAAAGATGCAATATTAATAAAAAAAAATTTGTCGTTTTATGCTGTTTTACGCGTTAAAACGCAGATTAAAGCTCAAACGTGCTGTTTGCTAAAATAAGCATTTTCAGCATTTTAGACGTGAAATCGTTCAAATAAAAGCAATATTAATAAAAAACGAATAAAAAAAAATTCGCGTTTTATGCTGTTTTCGCGTTAAACGGATTAAAGTTCAAACGTGCTGTTTTGCTAAAATAGCATTTTCAAGCATTTTAGATCGTTGAAATCGTTAAATGGGAAGCAATAAAAAAAAAACGAATAATAAAAATTCTGTCGTTTTTCGTTTTACGCGTTAAAACGCAGATTAAAGCTCAAACGTGCTGTTTGCTAAAATAAGCATTTTAAGGATCGTTGAAATCGCAAATAGACGCAATTAAAAAAAAAGGGAATAAAAAAAATTTGCCGTTTTATGCGTTTACGCTTAAAACGCTGATTGCCTAAAACGTGCTGTTTTGCTAAATAAGAAAAGCATTTTAGATCGTTGAAATCTTTCTGTGAATATTAATAAAAACGAATAATAAAAACGCGTTTTTATGCTGTTTTACGCGTTAAAACGCAGATTAAAAGTCAAACGTGCTGTTTTGCTAAAATAAGCATTTTCAAGATTTGATCGTTGAAATCGTTCAATAGAAGCTATTAAAAAAAAAAACGAATATAAAAAATTCGCGTTTTAAAGCGTTTTACGCGGTTAAAAACGCAAAATAAAGTCAAAACGGCTGTTTTAAAATAAGCATTTTAAGCATTTTAGACGTTGAAACGTTCAAAAGACGCAATATTAATAATAACGAAAAAAAAAAAATTTCGTCGTTTTATGTGTTTTACGCTTTAAAAAAGGCAGTTTTGCCAAAACGTGCTGTTTTGCTAAAATAAGCATTTTCAAGCATTTAGACGTTGAATCGTTCAAATAGAGCAATTTAAAAAAAAACGAATAATAAAATTTCGTCGTTTTATGCTGTTTACGCGTTAAAACGCAGAATAAAGCTAAAAACGTCTGTTTTGCTAAATAAGATTTCAAGCATTTTAGACGTGAAATCGTTAAAAATAGACGCAATTAATAAAAACGAATAATAAAATCTTCGTCGTTTTTATGTTTTACGCGTTAAAACGCAGATTAAAGCTCAAAAGGGCCTGTTTTCAAAAATAAGCATTTTCAAGCATTTTAGATCGTTGAAATCGTTCAAATAGAAGCAATATTAATAAAAACGAATAATAAAAATTCGTCGTTTTATGCTGTTTTACGCGTTAAAACGCAGATTAAAGCCCAAACGTGCTGTTTTGCTAAAATAAGCATTTTCAAGCATTTTAGATCGTTGAAATCGTTCAAATAGACGCAATATAATAAAAACGAATAATAAAAATTTCGTCGTTTTATGCTGTTTCGCGTTAAAACGCAGAAAAGCTCAAACGTGCTTTGCAAAAAATAAGCATTTTAAGGCTTTTAACCGTTGAAATCGTTCAAAGACGCAATATTAATAAAAACATTCAAAAATTTACCGTCTTTATTGTTTTACGCTTAAAACGCAGATAAGCTCAAAACGTTTTTTGGTAAAATAAGCATTTTCAAGCATTTTAGATCGTTAAATCGTTCAAATAGAGCTATAATAAAAACGAATAATAAAAAATTCGTCGTTTTATGTGTTTTACGCGTTAAAACGCGTTTAAAACCCTCAAAACGTGCTGTTTTGCTAAAATAAGCATTTTAAGCATTTTAGATCGTTGAATCGTTCAAATAGACGCATAAAAAAAAACGAATAATAAAAATTCGTCGTTTTATGCTTGTTTTCGCGTTAAAACGCAGAAAACCAAAGTGCTGTTTTGCAAAATGCTTTTGCATTTTAGACGTTGAAACTTTTAAATAAAAGCAATTAATAAAAACGAATAAGAAAATTTTGTCTTTATATGTGTTTTACGCGTTAAAACGCAGATTAAAGCCTGCAAACGGGGCTGTTTTGCTAAATAAGCATTTTCGCATTTAGATCGTTGAAACGTCTAAATAGAGGCACTAAAAAAGAAAAAATTTTTTTGGTTTTTATCTTAAAAACCCCCAAAGCG
>NW_027046594.1:0-23207 GCF_025399875.1 Dalotia coriaria | reverse complement strand
AAAAACGAATAAAAAAAAATTCGTCGTTTTTAAGTTGTTTTACGCTTTAAAAACGCAGAAAACCCTTCAAAACGTGCTGTTTTCAAAAAAATAATCATTTTCAAAACTTTTTTAGATCGGGGGAAACGTTCAAATAGACGAAATTTATTAAAAAAAACGAATAATTTTTCGTCTTTTTTATGTTGTTTTTACGGGGTTAAAAACGCAGAAAAAGTCAAAACGCCCCTTTTTTCCCCCAAAAAATAAGCATTTTCAAGCTTTTTTGGATCGTTGAAATCGTTCAAATGGGCAATATTAATAAAAAACGAATAAAAAAAAATTCGTCGTTTTTATGTTGTTTTACGGGGTTAAAAAACCAAATTAAAAAGCTAAAAACGTGCTGTTTTGTTTAAAATTCATTTTCAAGCATTTTAGATCGTTGAAATCGTTCAAATAGACGCAATATTAAAAAAAAAAACGAATAATAAATTTTTGTCGTTTTTATGTTGTTTTACGCGTTAAAACGCAGTTTAAAAACCCTAAAAAACGTGCTGTTTTGCTAAAATAAGCTTTTTGAGCATTTTAATCGGGGAAACCGTTCAAATAACGCAATATTAAAAAACGAATAAAAAAAAAATTTCGTCTTTTTTATGTTGTTTTACGCTTTAAAAAACGCAGTTTAAAAACCCTAAAAAACGCGCTGTTTTGCTAAAAATAAGCCTTTTAAACATTGTAGATCGTTGAAATCGTTCAAAAGAAGCAAAAATAAAAAAAAACGAATAAAAAAACGTCGTTTTTATGTTTTTACGCGTTAAAACGGGATTAAAGCTCAAAAGGGCTGTTTTGCAAAAAAATAATCATTTTAAAGCATTTTTAGATCGTTGAAATCATTCAAATAGACGAATATTAAAAAAAAACGAATAATAAAATTTATCGCAAAAAGTTGTTTTACGCGTTTAAAATGAATTTTAAAAGCTCAAAACGTGCTTTTTTTGTTTAAAAATAAGATTTTCAAGCATTTTGGGATCTTTGGGAAATCGTTCAAATAGAAGCAATATTAATAAAAACGAATAATAAAAAACCCGTCTTTTTTGCTTTTTTACGCGTTAAAACGAGATTAAAGCTCAAAGGGCCTTTTTTTGCTAAAATTATCATTTTCGTTTTAATCGTTGAAACGTTAAAATAGACGAAAATATTAAAAAAAAACGAATAATAAAAATTTCGTCGTTTTTATGTTTTTTTTCCGCGTTCCAGTTTAAAAACCCCTCAAAACGTGCTGTTTTGCTATATAAAAGATTTTCAAGTTTTTTAGATCTTTTTGAAAATCGTTCAAATAGGCAAATATTAATAAAAAAAAAAATAAAAAAATTCGTCGTTTTATGTTTTTTTGGCTAAAAACGCAGATTAAAAGCTCAAAACGTGCTGTTTTCAAAAATAATTTTTAAAGCTTTTAGGTCGTTGAAATCGTTCAAATAGACGCAATATTAAAAAAAAAACAAAATTAAAAAAAATTTTCGTCTTTTTTATGTTGTTTTAGGGTTAAAACGCAGTTTTTAAAAATTTTTCCAAACGTGCTGTTTTGCTAAAATAAGCATTTTCAAGCATTTTAGTTTCGTTGAAATCGTTCAAATAGAAGAATAAAAAAAACCCCAAATAAAAAAAAATTTTCGTCTTTTTTATGTTGTTTTACGCGTTAAAACGCAGATTAAAGCTCAAAACGTGCTTTTTTTTAAAATAACCCTTTTTTCCCAAGAAAGGACCTTTGGGAAATCGTTCAAATAGAGGGAATATTAAAAAAAAACGAATAAAAAAAATTTCTGTCTTTTTTATGTTTTTTTTACGCTTTTAAAACGCAGATTAAACCCCAAAAAACGTGTTTTTCTTAAAAAAAGCATTTCAGGGCATTTTGATCGTTGAAATCGTTCAAATAGAAGTAATATTAATAAAAACGAATAAGAAAATTGTCGTTTTATGTTTTTTTAGGGTTAAAACGCAGATTAAAAGCTCAAAACGTGCTGTTTTGTTTACAATAATCATTTTCAAGCATTTTGATCGTTAAAAATCTTTCCCCCAAATAGACGCAATATTAATAAAACGAATAAAAAAAATTCGTCGTTTTTATGTTTTTTTAGGTTAAAACGCGGGTTTTAAAAGCTAAAAACGTGCGGGTTTTGCAAAAAATAATATTTTCAAGATTTTGATCGTTGAAATCGTTCAAATGGGCTTTTAAAAACAAATAAAAAAAAATTTCCGCGTTTTTATCCCTGTTTTACGTTTTAAAACCCCAGATTAAACCCTTAAAAACGTGCTGTTTTTGCTAAAATAAGCTTTTTTAAACATTTTAGATCTTTGGGAAATCGTTCAAATAAAAGGGCAAATTAAAAAAAACGAATAAAAAAAAAATTCGTCTTTTTTATGTTTTTTTACGCGTTAAAAGAGTTTAAAAAGCCCCAAAACGGGGCTGTTTTGCAAAAAATAACCATTTTCAAGCTTTTTTGGATCGTTGAAATCGTTCAAATAGACAAAATTTTAAAAAAAAACGAATAAAAAAAATTTTGTCGTTTTATGCTGTTTTAGGGAGTTAAAACGCAGATTAAAAGCTAAAAAACGCGCTGTTTTGCTAAAAAAAAGATTTTCAAGTTTTTTAGATCGTTGAAATCGTTCAAATAGAAGCAATATTAATAAAAACGAATAAAAAAAAATTGCCGTTTTTGCTGTTTTACGCGTTAAAACGAGATTACAGCTCAAAAGGGCGGGTTTTGCAAAAAATAATCATTTTCAAGCTTTTTGGGATCTTTGGGAAATTTGTTCAAATAGAGGGAAATTATTAAAAAAAAACGAATAATAAATATTTCCGTCGTTTTATGCTTTTTTAAAGCTTTAAAAAACGAGTTTAAAAACCCTCAAAACGTGCTTTTTTTCAAAAAAGCTTTTTGGGAGTTTTTTAGATCGTTGAAATCGTTTCAAATAGAAGCAATATTAAAAAAAAACGAATAAAAAAAAATTCGTCTTTTTTGGCCGTTTTACGCGAAAACGCAGATTAAAAAAACGGTTTTTTTGGGCCTAAAATAAGCATTTTCGGGCATTTTAGATCGCTGAAATGTTTTCAAATAGAAGAAAATATTAATAAAAACGAATAAAAAAAATTCCCGTTCGTTTTTATGGTTTTACGGTTAAAACGCATATTAAAGCTAAAAAACGTGCTTTTTGCTAAAATAATCATTTTCCCCATTTTAGATCTTTGGGAAATCGTTCAAAAGACGCAATATTAAAAAAAAAACGAATAAAAAAAAATTTCGTCTTTTTTATGCTGTTTTACGCGTTAAAACGCAGATTAAAGCTCAAAACCCCTTTTTTGCTAAAATAAGCATTTTCGGGCTTTTTTTGGATCGTTAAAAATTTTTCCCGGAAGTAATATTAATAAAAACGAAAAAAAAAAAACCCGTCTTTTTTATGTTGTTTTACGCTTTAAAAAACGCAGATTAAAAGTTAAAAAAACGTCCCGTTTTGTTTAAAAAAAACCTTTTCAAGCATTTTAGACCCGGGAAATCGTTTCAAATAGACGCAAATTAAAAAAAAAACGAATAAAAAAAAATTTCGTCTTTTTTATGTTGTTTTACGCTTTAAAAAACGCAGAAAAAGCTCAAAACGTGCTTTTTTCCTAAAATAAGCATTTTCAGGCATTTTAGATCTTTTGGAAATCGTTCAAATAGAAGCAATATTAAAAAAAAACGAATAAAAAAAAAATTCGTCGTTTTATGCTGTTTTAGGGTTAAAAACGCAGATTAAAAGCTAAAAACGTGCTGTTTTGCAAAAATAATCATTTTCCCCATTTTAGATCGGGGGAAATCGTTTAAATAGACCCCAATATTAAAAAAAACGAATAAAAAAAATTTTGTCTTTTTTAAAAAGCGTTTTACGCTTTAAAAAACGAGTTTAAAAAGCTCAAACGTGCTTTTTTGGGCTAAAATAAGCATTTTCAAGCATTTTAGATCGTTAAAATTTTCGCCCAAAGAAGTAATATTAAAAAAACCCATAAAAAAAAATTGCCGTTTTATCCCTTTTTTACGCTTTAAAAAACGCAGATTAAAAGCTAAAAAACGTCCCTTTTTTTGTTTAAAATAATCATTTTCCCCTTTTTAGATCGTTGAAATCGTTGAAATAGAGGGCAATATTAAAAAAAAACGAATAATAAAAATTTCGTCGTTTTTTATTGTTTTCCCGCGTTAAAACGGATTAAAGCTCAAAACGTGCTGTTTTTGCTAAAATAAGCATTTTCGCAATTTTTGATCGTTAAAACCGTTCAAATAGAAAAAATTTTAAAAAAAACCGAAAAAAAAAAAACCCGTCGTTTTATGTGTTTTTCCGCTTTAAAAACGGTAGTTTTAAAAGCCCCCAAAACGTGCTGTTTTGTTTAAAATAAGCTTTTTTGAGCATTTTAGATCGTTAAAATCGTTCAAATAGAAGAATTTTAAATAAAAACGAATAAAAAAAAAATTCGTCTTTTTTATGCCGTTTTAGGGTTAAAACGCAGTTTAAAAAGCTAAAAACGTGCTGTTTTGCTAAAATAAGCATTTTCTAGCATTTTAGATCGTTGAAATCGTTCAAATAGAAGCAATATTAATAAAACCGAATAATAAAAATTGTCGTTTTATGCTGTTTTACGCGTTAAAACGCAGATTAAAAGCTCAAAACGTGCTGTTTTGTTAAAAATAAGCATTTTCACGCATTTTAGATCGCTGAAATCGTTCAAATAGAAGCAAATTAAAAAAACGAATAATAAAATCGTCGTTTTATGCTGTTTTACGCGTTAAAACGCAGATTAAAGTCAAACGTGCTGTTTTGCTAAATAATCATTTTCAAGCATTTAGATCGTTGAAATCGTTCAAATAGACGCATATTAATAAAAAACGAATAAAAAAAATTTTCTTGTCGTTTTATGCTTGTTTTAGGGTTAAAACGCAGATTAAAGCCTCAAAACGTCCCGTTTTGATAAAATAAGATTTTCAAGCTTTTTAGATCGGGGAAATCGTTCAAATAGAAGCAATATTAATAAAAACGAATAATAAAATCGTCGTTTTATGCTGTTTACGCGTTAAAACGCAGATTAAAGCTCAAAACGTGCTGTTTTGTTAAAATAATTATTTTCAAGCATTTTAGACGCGAAACCGTTCAAATTTGGGACGCCATATTAATAAAAACGAATAATAAAATTTCGTCGTTTTATCCCGTTTTACGCGTTAAAACGCAGATTAAAGCTCAAAACGTGCTGTTTTCCCTAAAATAACCCATTTTCAAGCATTTTAGGTCGTTGAAATCGTTCAAATAGACGCAATATTAATAAAAAAAACGAATAATAAAATTTCCTTTTTTTATGCTGTTTTACGCGTTAAAACGCAGATTAAAAGCTCAAAGGCTGTTTTGCTAAAATAAGATTTTAAGCATTTTAGATCGTTGAAATCGTTCAAATAGACGCAATATTAATAAAAAAAAAACGAATAATAAAAAATTTTGCCGTTTTATGCTGTTTTACGCGTTAAAACGCAGATTAAAAACTCGTAAACGCTGTTTTGCTAAAATAAGAGCATTTTCAAGCATTTTAGATCGTTGAAATCGTTCAAATAGAAGCAATATTAATAAAACGAATAATAACAAATTGCCGTTTTATGCTGTTTTACGCGTTAAAACGCAGATTAAAAGCCTTCAAAACGCTGTTTGCTGCTAAAATAATCATTTTCAAGCATTTTAGATCGTTGAAATCGTTCAAATAGACGCAATATTAATAAAAACGAATAATAAAAATTTCGTCGTTTTTATGCTGTTTTACGCGTTAAAACGCAGATTAAAAGCTCAAACGCGCTGTTTTGCTAAAATAAGCATTTTCGGGCATTTTAGATCGTTGAAACCGTTCAAATAGACGCAATATTAATAAAAAAAAATAATAAAAATTTCGTCGTTTTATGCTGTTTTACGCGTTAAAACGAGTTAAAGCTCAAAACGGCTGTTTTGCAAAAATAAGCATTTTAAAGCATTTTAGATCGTTGAAACGTTCAAAATAAATAAAAAAGAATAATAAAAATTCGTCTTTTTTATCTTTTTTCTTTAAAACGGATTAAAGTTCAAAACGTGCTGTTTTGCAAAATAATCATTTTCAAGCATTTTAGATCGTTGAAATCGTTAAATGCGCAATATTAATAAAAAAACAATAATAAAATTTCGTCGTTTTATGTGTTTTCGCGTTAAAACGCAGATTCCAAAACGTGCGGGCTAAAATAACATTTTCAGGCTTTTTTGATCGTTGAAATCGTTCAAATAGAAGCAATATTAATAAAAACAAATAATAAAAAATTCGTCTTTTTTTATGCTTTTTTTACGCGTTAAAACGAGATTAAAGCTAAAAACGGCTTTTTTGCTAAAATAATCATTTTCAAGCATTTTAGATCGTTGAAATCGTTAAATAGACGCAATATTAATAAAAACGAATAAAAAAAAATTTTCTCGTTTTTAAAGCTGTTTTACGCGTTAAAACGCAGTTTAAAAGCTAAAAACGTGCTGTTTTGCTAAAATAAGCATTTTCAAGCATTTTAGATCGTTGAAATCGTTCAAATAGACGCAAATTAATAAAAACGAATAATAAATATTTCGTCGTTTTATGCTTTTACGCGTTAAAACGCAGATTAAGCTCAAAACGTGCTGTTTTGCTAAAATAACATTTTCAAGCATTATAGATCGTTGAAACGTTCAAATAGAAGCAATATTAATAAAAACGAATAATAAAATTGGTCGTTTTATGCTGTTTTACGCGTTAAAACGCAGATTAAAGCTCAAAACGCTGTTTTGTTAAAATAATTATTTTCAAGCATTTTAGATCGTTGAAATCGTTCAAATTGACGCCATATTAATAAAAACGAATAATAAAAATTTCGTCGTTTTATGCTGTTTACGCGTTAAAACGCAGATTAAAGCTCAAAACGTGCTGTTTGCTAAAATAAGCATTTTCAAGCATTTTAGATCGTTGAAATCGTTCAGATGCAATATTAATAAAAACGAATAATAAAAAATTCGTCGTTTTTATGCTGTTTTACGCGTTAAAACGAGATTAAAACTCAAACGTGCGTTTGCTAAAATAATCATTTTCAAGCTTTAGACGTTGAAATCGTTCAAAGAGCAATATTAAAAAAACGAATATAAAAATTTCGTCGTTTTTATGCTGTTTTACGTTAAAAACGCAGATTAAACTCAAACGTGCTGTTTTGCTAAAATAAGCATTTTCAAGCATTTTAGATCGTTGAAATCGTTCAAATAGAAGCACATTATTAAAACGAATAATAAAATTCGTCGTTTTATGCTGTTTACGCGTTAAAACGCAGATTAAAGCTCAAAACGGCTGTATTTTGCTAAAATAATCATTTTCAAGCATTTTAGATCGTTGAAATCGTTGAAATGAGCAATATTGATAAAAAACGAATAATAAAAATTTCGTCGTTTTTATGCTGTTTTACGCGTTAAAACGCAGATTAAAGCTCAAAACGAGTGTTTTGCTAGAATAATGATTTTCAAGCATTTTAGATCGTTGAAATCGTTCAAATGGCGCAATATTAATAAAAACGAATAATAAAAATTTCGTCGTTTTTATGCTGTTTTACGCGTTAAAACGCAGATTAAAGCTCAAAACGAGCTGTTTTGCTAAATAATGATTTTCAAGCATTTTAGATCGTTGAAATCGCTTCAAATAGACGCAATATTAATAAAAACGAATAATAAAAATTTCGTCGTTTTATGCTGTTTTACGCGTTAAAACGCAGATTAAAGCTCAAAACGTGCTGTTTTGCTAAATAATCATTTTCAAGCATTTTAGATCGTTGAAATCGTTCAAATAGACGCAATATTAATAAAAACGAATAATAAAAATTCGTCGTTTTATGCTGTTTTACGCGTTAAAACGCAGATTAAAGCTCAAAACGGCTGTTTTGCTAAAATAAGCATTTTCAAGCATTTTAGATCGTTGAAATCGTTCAAATAGAAGCAATATTAATAAAAACGAATAATAAAATTCGTCGTTTTTATGCTGTTTTACGCGTTAAAACGCAGATTAAAGCTCAAAACGTGCTGTTTTGCTAAAATAATCATTTTCAAGCATTTTAGATCGTTGAAATCGTTCAAATAGACGCAATATTAATAAAAACGAATAATAAAATTCGTCGTTTTATGCTGTTTTACGCGTTAAAACGCAGATTAAAGCTCAAAACGTGCTGTTTTGCTAAAATAATCATTTTCAAGCATTTTAGATCGTTGAAATCGTTCAAATAGAAGCAATATTAATAAAAACGAATAATAAAAATTTCGTCGTTTTTTATGCTGTTTTACGCGTTAAAACGCAGATTAAAGCTCAAACGTGCTGTTTTGCTAAAATAATCATTTTCAAGCATTTTAGATCGTTGAAATCGTTCAAATAGACGCAATATTAATAAAAACGAATAATAAAAATTCGTCGTTTTATGCTGTTTTACGCGTTAAAACGCAGATTAAAGCTCAAAACGTGCTGTTTTGCTAAAATAATCATTTTCAAGCATTTTAGATCGTTGAAATCGTTCAAATAGACAGCAATATTAATAAAAAGAATAATAAAAATTCGTCGTTTTTTATGCTGTTTAACGCGTTAAAACGCAGATTAAGCTTCAAAACGTGCGTTTTCTAAAATAAGCATTTTCTAAACATTTAGATCATTAAATCGTTCAAAAGAACAATAATAAAAATCGAATAATAAAAATCGTCTATTATGCTGTTTTACGGTTAAACGCAGATAAAGCTCAAAATCTGTTTTGCTAAAAATAATCATTTCAAGCATTTTGATCGTTGAAATCGTTCAAATAGACGCAATATTAAAAAAATAAATAAAAATTTCGTCGTTTTTATGCTGTTTTACGCGTTAAAACGCAGATTAAACTCAAATAGACGTTTTTAAAAAAACGCATTTTAAACATTTTAGATCGTTGAAATCGTTCAATAAAGAATATTAATAACAAAACGTATAAAAAATTTGCATCGTTTTTTGCTGTTTTCGTTAAAAGCAAATTAAAGCTCAAAACGTGCTTTTTATAAAATAAAATATTTTCAAGTTTTAGATGTTGAAATCGTTCAAAGCGCTTAAAGTAAAACAGAATAATAAAATTTCAATCGTTTTATGTTTTTACGAGTTAAATCGCAGATTAAAAGCTCAAAACGTCTATTTTAATAAAATAAAAATTTTCATAGCATTTTAAATCGTTGAAATCGTTCAAATAAAGAATTAAAAAAACTATTATAAAAAATTGCTTTTTATGCTGTTTTGACTCGTTAAAACGCAGATTAAAGCAAAACGTGCTTTTTTAAAAATAATCATTTTCAGCTTTTTACGATCGTTGAAACGTTCAAATAGACGCAAATATTCATAAAAAAAAAAAAATTTCGTCTTTTATGCTGTTTTACGCGTTAAAACGCAGATTAAACTCAAAACGTACTAATTTGCTAAAATAAGCATTTTCAGCATTTTAAGATCGTTAAACGTTCAAATAGAAGCTAATATTAATAAAAAAAATAAAAATTTAGTTTTAAATCGTTTTAAGCTTAAAATAATTAAACGCTCAAAACGTGCTGTTTTGCTAAAAAAATTTTCAAATTTTATCGTGAAATCGTTAAAACAATTAAACTAAACTTATAAAAAAACGAATATTAAAAATTGTTTTATGTGTTTAACGCAAAAGCGCAATTTAAAACTAAAACTGCTTTTGTTTAAAATAATTTATTTAAGCATTTTAATCGTAAATCTTCAAATTACGCATATTAATAAAACGAATATAAAAATTTCGTCGTTTTTAAAGTGTTTTACGCTTAAAACAATTAAAATCAAAACGTGCTGTTTGCTAAAATAAGCATTTTCAAGCATTTTAGATCGTTGAAATCGTTCAAATAGAAGCAATATTATTAAAAACGAATAATAAAAAATTCTCGTTTTAGCTGTTTTACGCGTTAAAACCAGATAAAGCTCAACTGTGTTTGCTAAAAATAATTCATTTTAAGCATTTTAATCGTTGAAATGTTGAAAAACGCAATATAAAAACGAATTAATAAAAATTTTGTCGTTTTAATGCTGTTTAGCGTTAAAACGCAATTTAAAACTAAAAGACTGTTTTTAAAATTGATTTTAAGCTTAATAGCGTTAAATCGTCAAAAAGCGATTTTAATAAAACGATTAATACAAATTTTCGTTTTATGCTGTTTTACGCTTAAAAACGCAATTAAAGCTTAAAACGCTGTTTTGCTAGAATAAGCGATTTTAAAGCAATTTAAATCGTTAAATCGTATAGCGATTTTATAAAAACGAATATTAAAATTTCGACGTTTTTATGCTGTTTTACTTAAAACCAGATTAAAAGCTTAAACGTTGTTTGCTAAAATAGAGCATTTAAGCATTTTAAACGTTGAAATCTTCAAATAGAGCTTATTAATAAAAACGAATATAAAAATTCGTGTTTTAATAGCTGTTTTAGCTTAAAACGAGATTAAAGCCAATTAAGCGTTTTTGCTAAATAAAAGCATTTTCAAGCATTTTAATCGTTGAAATCGTTCAAAAGAAGCAATTTTAATAAAAACGAATAATAAAAATCGTCGTTTTTATGTGTTTTAACGAGTTAAAACGAGATTAAACGAAAACGTGCTTTTATGCTTAAAATAATATTTTAAAGCATTTTAGATCGTTTGAAATCTTCAAATAGACGCAATATTAATAAAAACGAAAATAAAATCGTGTTTTTAAGCTTTTTAACGCGTTTAAAACGCAGATTAAAGCTAAAACTGCTGTTTTTAAAATAAACATTTTCAAGCATTTTAGATTTAAATTGTTCATAGAAGCAATTATAAAAAACGAATTAATAAAAAATTCATGTTTTAAGCTGTTTACGGTTAAAACGCAGATTAAAACTAAAAACGTGCTGTTTTGCTAAAATAATCATTTTGAAGCATTTTAGATCGTTGAAATCGTTCAAATTGACGCAATATTAATAAAAACGAATAATAAAAATTTCGTCGTTTTATGCTGTTTTAAGCGTTAAAACGCAGATTAAAACTAAAACGTGTATTTCAAAATAGCATTTTTAAGCATTTTAGATCGTTGAAATCAGTTCAAAATAGACGCAATATTAATAAAACGAATATTAAAAAGTTTCGTCGTTTAAGCTAGTTTTACGCTTAAAACGCAGATTAAACTCAAAACGTCGCTGTTTTGCTTATAAACATTTTAAAGCATTTTAAGATCGTGAAATTTCAAATAGAAGCAATATTAATATAACGAATATAAAATCGGTTAAATAAATGTTTTTAGCGTTAAAACGCAATTAAGCTCAAAATCGTGCTGTTTTGTAAATAGCATTTCAAGCATTTTAGATTGTTAAACTCAATTAAAGCATTTTAATAAAAACGAATTAAAAAAATCGTCGTTTTAATACGTTTTACGCTTTAAAACGCGATTTAAATTGTAAATCGGACTGTTTTGCTAAAATAAGCAAATTTCAAGCTTTTAATCTTTAAATCGTTCAAATGAAGAAATTAATAAAAACGAATAAAAAAATCGTCGTTTTATAAAATTTTTCGGTTAAAAGCAGTTAAACTCAAAACGTGCGTTTATCAAAATAATCATTTTCAAGATTTTAGATTTGAAATCGTTTAAATAGACGCTATAATAAAACAATAATAAAAATTTCATAGTTTTAGTGTTTTACTCGTTAAACGCAGATTAAAGCTAAAACGTCTTTGCTTAAAAATAACATTTTCAAGCATTTTAGATCGTTGAAATCGTTAAATAGAAGCAATATTAATAAAAACGAATAATAAAAATTCGTTTTTTATGTCTGTTTAGCGTTAAACGAGATTAAACCAAAACGCTTTTAAAATATCTTTTTTAAAGCATTTTAGATCGTTGAAATCGTTAAATAGACGCAAATATTATAAAACGAAAATAAAAGATTTCAAGTTTTATGTGTTTTCCGTTAAACGCAGATTAAAGATCAAAACGTGCTGTTTTGCAAAATAACATTTTCAAGCATTTTAGATGTTAAATCGTTAAATAGACGAATATTAATAAAAAAGCATAATAAAATTCGTCGTTTTTATGCTGTTTTACGCGTTAAAACGCAGATTAAAGCTCAAAACGTGCTGTTTTGCTAAAATAAGCATTTTCAAGCATTATAATCGTTGAAATCGTTCAAATGAAGCAATATTATAAAAAAGAATAATAAAAATTCGTCGTTTTATGCTTTTTACGCGTTAAAACGCAGATTAAACTCAAAAGTCTGTTTTGCTAAAATAATCATTTTCAAGCATTTTAGATCGTTGAAATCGTTCAAATAGACGCAATATTAATAAAAACGAATAATAAAAATTTCGTCGTTTTATGCTGTTTTACGCGTTAAAACGCAGATTAAAGCTCAAAACGTGCTGTTTTGCTAAAATAAGCATTTTCAAGCATTTTAGATCGTTGAAATCGTTCAAATAGAAGCAATATTAATAAAAACGAATAATAAAAATTCGTCGTTTTTATGCTGTTTACGCGTTAAAACGCAGATTAAAGCTCAAAACGTGCTGTTTTGCTAAAATAATCATTTTCAAGCATTTTAGATCGTTGAAATCGTTCAAATAGACGCAATATTAATAAAAACGAATAATAAAAATTCGTCGTTTTTATGCTGTTTTACGCGTTAAAACGCAGATTAAAGCTCAAAACGTGCTGTTTTGCTAAAATAACATTTTCAAGCATTTTAGATCGTTGAAATCGTTCAAATAGAACGCAATATTAATAAAAACGAATAATAAAAATTCGTCGTTTTATGCTGTTTTACGCGTTAAAACGCAGATTAAAGCTCAAAACGTGCTGTTTTGCTAAAATAATCATTTTCAAGCATTTTAGATCGTTGAAATCGTTCAAATAAAACGCAATATTAATAAAAACGAATAATAAAAATTTCGTCGTATTTATGCTGTTTTACGCGTTAAAACGCAGATTAAAGCTCAAAACGTGCTGTTTTGCTAAAATAAGCATTTTCAAGCATTTTAGATCTTTGAAATCGTTCAGATAGAAGCAATATTAATAAAAACGAATAATAAAAATTCGTCGTTTTATGCTGTTTTAGCCGTTAAAACGCAGATTAAAGCTCAAAACGTGCTGTTTTGCTAAAATAATCATTTTCAAGCATTTTAGATCGTTGAAATCGTTGAAATTAGACGCAATATTAATAAAACGAATAATAAAAATTTCGTCGTTTTATGCTGTTTTACGCGTTAAAACGCAGATTAAAGCTCAAAACGTGCTGTTTTGCTAAAATAAGCATTTTCAAGCATTTTGATCGTTTGAAATCGTTCAAATAGAAGCAATATTAATAAAAACGAATAATAAAAATTCGTCGTTTTTATGCTGTTTTACGCGTTAAAACGCAGATTAAAAGCTCAAAATTGCTGTTTTGCTAAATAATCATTTTCAAGCATTTTAGATCGTTAAAATCGTTCAAAAAGACGCAATATTAATAAAAACGAATAATAAAAATTCGTCGTTTTTTGTAATAATTTTACGCGTTAAAACGCAGTTAAACGCTCAAAACTGCGTTTTGCTAAAATAACATTTTCAAGCATTTTAGATCGTTGAAATCGTTAAATAGAAGCAATATTAAAAAAACGAATAATAAAAATTTCGTCATTTTTATGCTGTTTTACGCGTTAAAACGCAGATTAAAACTCAAAACGTGCTGTTTTAAAATAAGTCTTTTCAAGCATTTTAGATCGTTGAAATCGTTCAAATAGAAGCAATATTAATAAAAACGAATAGTAAAAAATTCGTTTTTATGCGTTTTACGCGTAAAACGCAGATTAAAAAACAAAACTGTTTTAAAATAAGCTTTTTAACTTATAGATCGTTGAAAAGTTCAAATAAAAGCAATTTAATAAAAACGAATAATAAAAATTTCGTCGTTTTATGCTGTTTTCACGTTAAACGCAGATTAAAAGCTCAAAATCTGTTTTTAAAATAAGCATTTTCAAAGATTTTAAGTTGAAATCGTTTAAATAGAACTATAATAAAAACATTAAAAAAATTCGTGTTTTATGCTGTTTAGCTTAAACGAATGAATCAAAACGTCGTTTTGCTAAAATAATATTTTCAAGCATTTTAGATCGTTGAAATCGTTGAAATAGACGCAATATTAATAAAATTAATAATTAAATTTCGTCGTTTTATGCTGTTTTACGCGTTAAAACGAGATTAAAGCTCAAAACGTGCTGTTTTGCTAAAAATTATTTTCAAGCTTTTAGTCGTTAGAAATCGTTCAAATAACGCAATTAAATAAAACGAATAATGAAAAATTTCAGTCGTTTTATGCGTTTTACGCGTTAATCAGATTAAGCTCAAAACGTGCATGTTTTGCTAAAATACTTTTTCCCCTTTTAAATCGTTAAATCGTTCAGATGTGCAAATTTAATAAAACGAATAATAAAAAATTCGTTTTATGCTGTTTTACGCGTTAAAACGCAGATTAAAAGCTCAAAACGTGCTGTTTTGCTAAAATAATCATTTCAAGCATTTTAATCTTGAAATCGTTAAAATAAGCAATTAATAAAAACGAATAATAAAAATTTCGTCGTTTTATGCTGTTTTACGCGTTAAAACGCAGATTAAAGTCAAAACTGCTGTTTTGCTAAAATAAGCATTTTCAAGCTTTTAGATCGTTGAAATCGTTCAAATAGAACAATATTAATAAAAACGAATAATAAAAATTCGTTTTTATGCTGTTTTACGCGTTAAAACGCAGATTAAAGCTCAAAATTTGCTGTTTTGCTAAAATAATCATTTTCAAGCATTTTGTCGTTGGAAAATCTTCAAAAAACGCAAATTAATAAAAACGAATAATAAAAATTTCGTTTTTGTGCTGTTTTACGCGTTAAAACGCAGATTAAAGCTCAAAACGTGCTGTTTTGCTAAAATAAGCATTTTCAAGCATTTTAGATCGTTGAAATTGTTCAAATAAAAGCAATATTAATAAAAACGAATAATAAAAATTCGTCTTTTTTATGTTTTGCCCGCGTTAAAACGAGATTAAGCTCAAAACGTGCTGTTTTGCTAAAATAATCTTTTTTCAAGCATTTTAGATCTTGGGAAATCGTTCAAATAGAGCAATATTAATAAAACGAATAATAAAAATTTCGTCTTTTTTATGTGTTTTACGCGTTAAAACGCAGTTTAAAAAGCTCAAAACGGCTGTTTTGCTAAAATAACTTTTTTCAAGCTTTTTTGATCGTTGAAATCGTTCAAATAGAAGCAATATTAATAAAAACGAAAAATAAAAAATTCGTCTTTTTTATGCTGTTTTACGCGTTAAAACGCAGATTAAAGCTCAAAACGTGCTGTTTTGCTAAAATAATAATTTTCAAGCATTTTAGATCGTTGAAATCGTTCAAATAGACTCAATATTAATAAAAACGAATAATAAAAATTTCAATCGTTTTATGCTGTTTACCGTTAAAACGCAGATTAAAACTAAAAAGGCTGTTTTGCTAAAATAAGCATTTTCAAGCATTTTAGATCGTTGAAATCTTCAAATAGATGCTATTCCAAAAACAATAGTAAAAATCGTCGTTTATGCTGTTTTGCCGTTAAAGCAGTTAAAGCTCAAAACGTGCTGTTTTCAAAATAAATTTTAAGATTTTAGATCTTGAAATCGTTCAATGACAATATTAATAAAAACGAAAAATAAAATTCGCGTTTTATGCTGTTTTACCTTTAAAAACGCAGATTAAAGCTCAAACGTGCGTTTTGCTAAAATAAGCATTTTAAGCATTTAGATCGTTAAATCGTTCAAATAGAGCAATATTAATAAAAACGAATAGTAAAATTCGTCGTTTTATGCTGTTTTGCTTAAACGAGATTAAACTCAAAACGTGCTGTTTTGCTAAAATAAGCATTTTCAAGCATTTTAGATCGTTGAAATCGTTCAAATAGAAGCAATATTAATAAAACGAATAATAAAAAATTCGTCGTTTTATGCTGTTTTACGCGTTAAAACGCAGATTAAAGCTCAAAACGTGCTGTTTTGCTAAAATAATCATTTTCAAGCTTTTAGATCGTTGAAATCGTTCAAATAGACGCAATATTAATAAAAACGAATAATAAAAATTTCGTCGTTTTTATGCTGTTTTACGCGTTAAAACGAAAGATTAAAGCTCAAAACGTGCTGTTTTGCTAAAATAAGCATTTTCAAGCATTTTAGATCGTTGAAATCGTTCAAATAGAAGCAATATTAATAAAAACGAATAATAAAAATTCGTCGTTTTTTATGCTGTTTTACGCGTTAAAACGCAGATTAAAGCTCAAAACGTGCTGTTTTGCTAAAATAATCATTTTCAAGCATTTTAGATCGTTGAAATCGTTCAAATAGACGCAATATTAATAAAAACGAATAATAAAAATTTCCCGTCGTTTTTATGCTGTTTTACGCGTTAAAACGCAGATTAAAGCTCAAAACGTGCTGTTTTGCTAAAATAAGCATTTTCAAGCATTTTAGATCGTTGAAATCGTTCAAATAGAAGCAATATTAATAAAAACGAATAATAAAAATTCGTCGTTTTTATGCTGTTTTACGCGTTAAAACGCAGATTAAAGCTCAAAACGTGCTGTTTTGCTAAAATAATCATTTTCAAGCTTTTTAGATCGTTGAAATCGTTCAATAGACGCAATATTAATAAAAACGAATAATAAAATTTCGTCGTTTTTATGCTTTTTTCGCGTTAAAACGCAGATTAAAGCTCAAAACGTGCTGTTTTGCTAAAATAAGCATTTTCAAGCATTTTAGATCGTTGAAATCGTTCAAATAGAAGCAATATTAATAAAACGAATAATAAAAATTTTTTTAAAGGTTTTTTGCAAAAAACCAAAAAAAAAAAATTTTTTTTTTTTAAAAAAAAAAAATTTTTTAAAAAAAAAAATTTTTTTTTTTTTAAAAAAAAAGGGTTTTTTTTTTTTTAAAAAAAAACCCAAAATTTTTTGAAAAAAATTTTTTTAAAAAAAATTTTTTTTAAAAAAAACCTTAAAAAAAAAAAAAAAGGTTTAAAAAAAGGGTTTTTTTTCCCCCCTTTTTTTTTAAAAAAAAATTTAAAACTTTTTTTTTAAAAAAATTTTTTAAAAAAAAAAAAAAAAAAAAAAAAATTTTTTTTTTTTAAAGGGTTAAAAAAAAAAAAAATTTTTTTTGGAAAAAAATTTTTTTAAAAGAATTTAAAACGTTTTTTTAAAAAAATTTTTTAAAAAAAAAAAAAACCCCAAAAAACCAAAAAATTTAAAAACGAAAAAAAAATTTCCCTTTTTTTTTTTTTTGGGGGGTTTTTTTTTTTTTTAAAAAAAATTTTAAAAAAAAAAATTTTTTTTTTAAAAAATTAAAAAACCCCCTTTTTAAAAAAATTTTTTTTAAGCTTTTTCCGAAAAAAATTTAAAAAACCAAAAAAAAAAAAAAAAATTTTTGGTTTTTTTTTCCCCCCCCCCTTTTTTAAAAAAAAAAAAAGGGAAAAAAAAAATTTTTTTTTTTTTTTTCCCTTAAAACTTTAAAAAAAAAAAAAATTTTTTTTTTTTTTTTGGTTTGAAAAAAATTAAAAAAAAAGGGTTTTTTTTTTTTTTTTTTTAATTTAAAGGAAAAAAAATTTTTTTTTTCCAAAAAAAATTTTTTCCCTTTTTTGTTTTTTAAAAAAAAGAAGAAAAAAAAAAAGGGTTTTAAAAAAAAAAAATTTTTTTTTTTTTTTTTGGGCGGAAAAAAAAAAAAAAAAAAAAAAAAAATTTTTGTTTTTTTTTTTAAAAAAAAAAAAAAACCAAAAATTTTTTTTTTTTTTTTTTTTTTTTTAAAAAAATTTGGGAAAAAAAAGGGCAAAATTAAAAAAAAATTTTTAAAATTTCGTTTTTTCTTTTAAATTTTTAAAAAAAAAAAAAAATTTTTTTTAAAAATTTTTTTTAAAAAAAAATTTAAAACCCCCCAAAAAAAAAATAAAAATTTAAAAATTTTTTTTTTTTTAAAAAACGAAAATTTAAAAAAAAAAAAATTTTTTTTTTACTTTTAACGGGGTTAAAAAAAATTTAAAAACCTTTTTAAAAAAAGAATTTTAAAAATTTTTTTTTTTTTTTAAAAAAATTTTTAAAAAAAAAAAAATTTTTTTTTAAATTTTTTTTTCCAAAAAGTTTTGGGTTTTTTTAAAAAAAAAAAAAAAAGGGGGTTTTTTGGGGGTTTTTTAAAAAAAAAATAAAAATTTTTTTTTTTTTTTCCCAAAAGGGAAAAAAATTTTTTTTAAAAAAATAAAAAAAAAAATTTTTTTTTTTTTTTTAAAAAAAAATTTTAAAAAAAAATTTTTGGGGTTTTAATTTTTTTCCCCTTTTTAAAAAAAAGGAAAAAAAGGGTTTTTTAAAAAAAAAATTTTTTAAAAATTTTTTTTTTTTTTCCCAAAAAGGAAAAAAAAAAAAAAAATTTTTTTTTTTTTTAAAAAACTTTTAAAAATTTTTTGAAAAAATTTTTAAAAACCTTTAAAAAAAATTTTAAAAAAAAATTTTTTTTTTTTTAAAAAAAATTTTTTTAAAAAAAAAATTTTTTAAAAAATTTTTTGGCAAAATTAAAAAAAAAAATTCTTTGTTTTTCTTTTAACGCTTAAAAAAAAAAAAAAAAAATTTTTTGGGTTTTTTTTTTAAACGCAGATTAAGTCAAAACGTGCTGTTTTGCTAAAATAGCATTTTCACGCATTTTAGATCGTTGAAATCGTTCAAATAGACGCAATATTAATAAAAACGAATAATAAAATTTCGTCGTTTTATGCTGTTTACGCGTTAAAACGCAGATTAAAGCTCAAAACGTGCTGTTTTGCTAAAATAAGCATTTTCAAGCATTTTAGATCGTTGAAATCGTTCAAATAGAAGCAATATTAATAAAAACGAATAATAAAAATTTCGTCGTTTTTATGCTGTTTTACGCGTTAAAACGCAGATTAAAGCTCAAAACGTGCTGTTTTGCTAAAATAAGTCATTTTCAAGCATTTTAGATCGTTGAAATCGTTCAAATAGAGCAATATTAATAAAAACGAATAATAAAAATTTCGTCGTTTTTATGCTGTTTACGCGTTAAAACGCAGATTAAAAGCTCAAAACGTGCTGTTTTGCTAAAATAACATTTTCAAGCATTTTAGATCGTTGAAATCGTTCAAATAGAAGCAATATTAATAAAAACGAATAATAAAAATTCGTCGTTTTATGCTGTTTTACGCGTTAAAACGCAGATTAAAAGCTCAAAACGTGCTGTTTTGCTAAAATAATCATTTTCAAGCTTTTAGATCGTTGAAATCGTTCAAATAGACGCAATATTAATAAAAACGAATAATAAAAATTTCGTCGTTTTATGCTGTTTTACGCGTTAAAACGCAGATTAAAAGCTCAAACGTGCTGTTTTGCTAAAATAATCATTTTCAAGCATTTTAGATCGTTGAAATCGTTCAAATAGAAGCAATATTAATAAAAACGAATAATAAAAATTCGTCGTTTTTATGCTGTTTTACGCGTTAAAACGCAGATTAAAGCTCAAAACGCTGTTTTGCTAAAATAATCATTTTCAAGCTTTTAGATCGTTGAAATCGTTCAAATAGACGCAATATTAATAAAACGAATAATAAAAATTTCAGTCGTTTTATGCTGTTTTACGCGTTAAAACGCGATTAAACTAACGTATGTTTGCTAAAATAAGCATTTTCAAGCATTTTAGATCGTTGAAATCGTTCAAATAGAAGCAATATTAATAAAAACGAATATAAAAAATTCGTCGTTTTTATGCTGTTTTACGCGTTAAAACGCAGATTAAAGCTCAAAACGTGCTGTTTTGCTAAAATAATCATTTTCAAGCTTTTTAGATCGTTGAAATCGTTCAAATAGACGCAATATTAATAAAAACGAATAATAAAAATTTCGTCGTTTTTATGTGTTTTACGCGTTAAAACGCAGATTAAAAGCTCAAAACGTCTGTTTTGCTAAAATAAGCATTTTCAAGCATTTTAGATCGTTGAAATCGTTCAAATAGAAGCAAATAATAAAAACGAATAATAAAAATTCGTCGTTTTATGCTGTTTACGCGTTAAAAACGCAGATTAAAGCTCAAAACGTGTGTTTTGCTAAAATAATCATTTTCAAGCATTTTAGATCGTTGAAATCGTTCAAATAGACGCAATATTAATAAAAACGAATAATAAAAATTTCGTCGTTTTATGCTGTTTTACGCGTTAAAACGCGATTAAAGCTCAAAACGTGCTGTTTGCTAAAATAAGCATTTTCAAGCATTTTAGATCGTTGAAATCGTTCAAATAGACGCAATATTAATAAAAACGAATAATAAAAAATTCGTCGTTTTATGCTGTTTTACGTTAAAACGCAGATTAAAGCTCAAAACGTGCTGTTTGCTAAAATAAGCATTTTCAAGCATTTTAGATCGTTGAAATCGTTCAAATAGAAGCAATATTAATAAAAACGAATAATAAAAATTCGTCGTTTTATGCTGTTTTACGCGTTAAAACGCAGATTAAAGCTCAAAACGTGCTGTTTTGCTAAAATAAGCATTTTCAAAAGCATTTTAGATCGTTGAAATCGTTAAAATAGAAGCAATATTAAAAAAAACAAATAATAAAAAAATTCCTTTTTATGCTTTTTTTACGCGTTAAACCAATTAAAAAAAAAATGCTTTTTTGCAAAATAATCATTTCAAGCTTTTAGATCGTTGAAATCGTTCAAATCAATATTAATAAAAACGAATAAAAAAAAATTTGCGTTTTATGCTGTTTTCGTTAAAACGCAGTTTAAAAATCAAAACGTGCTGTTTTGCTAAAATAACATTTTCAATTTTTTAGATCGTTGAAATCGTTAAAATGACTTTTAAAAAAAAACGAATAAAAAAATTCGTCTTTTTTTGCTTTTTTTACGCTTTAAAAACCAGTTTAAAAAGCTCAAAACGTGCGTTTTTGCTAAAATAAGCTTTTTTCAAATTTTAGATCGTTAAATCTTTAAAATGAGCAATATTAATAAAAACGAATAAAAAAAAATTGTCGTTTTATGCTGTTTTACGCGTTAAAACGCAGATTAAGCTCAAAACGTGCTGTTTGCAAAAATAATCATTTCAAGCTTTTGATCGTTGAAATCGTTAAAAGCCCAAATATTAAAAAAAAACGAATAATAAAAATTTCTCTTTTTTTATCTGTTTTACGCGTTAAAAAAAATTTAAAGCTCAAAACTTGCTGTTTTGTAAAAATAAGCATTTTCGCATTTTAGATCGTTGAAATGTTCAAATAGAAGCAATATTAATAAAAACGAATAATAAAAATTCGGTTTTTATCTTTTTTACGCGAAAAACGAATTAAACTAAAAACGTCTGTTTTGCTAAAATAATCTTTTCGTTTTTTTAGATCGTTGAAATCGTTCAAATAGAGAAAAATTTTAAAAAAACGAAAAAAATTTTTCCCCGTTTTTATGCTGTTTTACGCTTTAAAAAACGCAGTTTGCTCAAAACTTCTTTTTTTTGCTAAAATAACATTTTCGTTTTTAGATCGTTGAAATGTTCAAATAAAAACAATATTAATAAAAACGAATAAAAAAAATTCGCTTTTTTATGTTTTTCCCAAAAACGAGATTAAAGCTAAAAAACGTGCTGTTTTGCTAAAATAAGCATTTTCAAGTTTTTTGATCGTTGAAATCGTTCAAATAAAAAAATATTAAAAAAAAAGAATAAAAAAAAATTCGTCTTTTTTTATGCTGTTTTACGCTTTAAAAACGCAGATTAAACTCAAACGTACTGTTTGGCTAAAATAAGCATTTTCAAGCATTTTAGATCGTTAAACGTTTAAATGAAGCAATATTAATAAAAACAATAAAAAATTCGTCGATGTGTTTTACGCGTTAAAACGCAGATTAAACTAAAAAACGTGCTGTTTTGCTAAAATAGTCTTTTTCACGCATTTTAGATCGTTGAAATCGTTCTGACCAATATTAATAAAAACGAATAAAAAAAAATTTCCGGTTTTTTATGTGTTTAAGGGTTAAAACGCAGTTTAAAAAGCTCAAAACGTGCTGTTTTGCTAAAAAAAGCTTTTTTCGCATTTTAGATCGTTGAAATCGTTCAAATAGAAGAATATTAATAAAAACGAACAATAAAAATTTCATCTTTTTTTATGCTGTTTTAGGGTTAAAACGCAGTTTAAAAAACTAAAAACGTCCCTTTTTTGCTAAAATAAGCATTTTCAAGCATTTTAGATCGTTGAAATCGTTCAAATAGAACAATATTAATAAAAACGAATAATAAAAATTCGTCGTTTTATGCGGGGTTAAAACGATATTAAACTAAAAACGTGCTGTTTTGCTAAAATAATCTTTTTAAAATTTTTTTAGATCTTGAAATCGTTCCAAAACAATTTAAAAAAAAAACGAATAAAAAAATTCGGCGTTTTATGCGTTTTCGCGAAAAACGCAGTTAAACTCAAAACGTGCTTTTTTGCTAAAAAAATATTTTCAAGCGTTTTAGATCGTTGAAATCGTTCAAATAGACGCAATATTAAAAAAAACGAATAAAAAAAATTTCGTCGTTTTATGCGTTTTACGCGTTAAAACGCAGTTTAAAAACTCAAAACGTCGTTTTGCTAAAAAAAAAGCTTTTTTCGCATTTTAGATCTTTGGGAAATCGTTCAAAAGAAGCAATATTAATAAAAACGAATATTAAAAATTTCGTCGTTTTATGCTGTTTTCGCGTTAAAACGCAGATTAAACTAAAAACGTGCTGTTTGCTAAAATAATCATTTCAAGCCTTTTGTCGGAAATTTCAAATAGACGCAATATTAATAAAACGAATAATAAAATTTCCCTCGTTTTATGTTGTTTTACGCTTTAAAAACCATTTAAAACTAAAAACGTACTTTTTGGGCAAAAATAAGCATTTTCAAGCATTTTAATGTTGAAATCGTTCAAATAGAAGCAATATTAAAAAAAACGAATAATAAAAACCGTTTTTTTTATCTGTTTTACGCGTTAAAACGCGATTAAAGCTCAAAACGTGCTTTTTTGCTAAAATAATCATTTTCAAGCATTTTAGATCGTTGAAATCCAAATGCGCAAATTAATAAAAAGAATAATAAAAATTTCTCGTTTTATGGTTTTTTGCGTT
>NW_027046593.1:0-23219 GCF_025399875.1 Dalotia coriaria | reverse complement strand
GAAAATTTTTTAAATTTTTTATTCGTTTTTTTTTTAAATTTTTTTTAATTTGCTTTTTTTTAAACTTTCAACGACCCAAAAATGCAAAATTTTATTTTAGCAAAACGCCGTTTTGAGCTTTAATCTGCGTTTTAACGCGAAAAAAACATAAAAACGACGATTTTTTTTTTTTTTATTTTAGCTTCTATTTGAACGATTTCAACGATCTAAATGCTTGAAAATGCTTATTTTAGCAAAAAGCACGTTTAAAGCTTTAAAATCTGCGTTTTAACGCGTAAAACAGCATAAAAAGCGAAATTTTTATTATTCGTTTTATTATATTGCGTTATTTGCGTTTCAACGATCAAAATGCTTGAAAATGTTTTATTTGCGAAAACAGCACGTTTTGAGCTTTATTCTGCGTTTTAACGCGTAAAAAACATAAAAACGACGAAATTTTTATTATTCGTTTTTATTTTTATTGCGTCTATTTGAACGATTTCAACGATCTAAAATGCTTGAAAATGCGTATTTTAGCAAAACAGCACGTTTTGAGCTTTAATCTGCGTTTTAACGCGTAAAACAGCTTAAAAGCGACGAATTTTTTATTATTCGTTTTTATTAATATTGCGTCTTTTGAAGGGATTTCAACGATCTAAAATCTTGAAAAATGCTTATTTTAGCAAAAGCCGTTTTGTTTTAATCTGCGTTTTAACGCGTAAACACATAAAACGAGAATTTTTTTATTCGTTTTTATTAATATTGCTTTATTTGAACGATTTAAACGATCGAAAATGCTTTGAAATTGTTTTTATTTAGCAAAACGGCACGTTTTGAGCTTTATTTCGTTTTAACGCGTAAAACAGCATAAAAACGACAAATTTTTATTATTCGTTTTTATTAATATTAGCGTCTTTTGAGCGATTTCACGGTCCTAAAATGCTTGAAAATGCTTATTTTGCAAAACAGCACGTTTTGAGCTTTAATCTGCTTTTAACGCGTAAAAAACATAACAATGACGAATTTTTTATTCGTTTTTATTAATATTGCTTCTATTTAAAAACGATTTCAAACGATCTAAAATGTTGAAAATGCTTATTTTAGCAAAACACACGTTTTGAGCTTTAATCTGCGTTTAACGCGTAAAACACATAAAACGACGAAAATTTATTATTCGTTTTTATTAATATTGCTTCTATTTGAACGATTTCACGATCTAAAATGTTTGAAAATGCTTATTTTAAAACAGCAGTTTTGAGCTTTTATTCTGCGTTTAACGCGTAAAACAGCATAAAACGAACGAAATTTTATTATTCGTTTTTTTTTTTTTATTGCGACTATTTGAACGATTTCAACGATCTAAAATGCGAAAATGCTTATTTTAGCAAAACAGCACGTTTTGAGCTTTTAATCGCTTTTTTAACGTTTAAAAAACAGCATAAAAACGACGAATTTTTATTATTCGTTTTTATTAATGTGCTTCTATTTGAACGATTTCAACGATCTAAAATGCTTGAAAATGCTTATTTTAGCAAAACAGCACGTTTTGAGCTTTAATCTGCGTTTTAACGCGTAAAAAGCA
Source organism: Dalotia coriaria (assembly GCF_025399875.1). NCBI lineage: Eukaryota > Metazoa > Arthropoda > Insecta > Coleoptera > Staphylinidae > Dalotia > Dalotia coriaria. Next base: position 21,658 of record NW_027046593.1, on the reverse strand, counting down.
TAACAATGACGAATTTTTATTATTCGTTTTTATTAATATTGCTATATTTAAACGATTTCAACGATCTAAAATGTAGAAAATGCTTATTTTAGCAAAACAGCACGTTTTGAGCTTTAATCTGCGTTTTAACGCGTAAAACAGCATAAAACGACGAAATTTTATTATTCGTTTTTATTAATATTGCTTCTATTTGAACGATTTCAACGATCTAAAATGCTTGAAAATGCTTATTTTAGCAAAACAGCACGTTTTGAGCTTTAATCTGCGTCTTAACGCGTAAAACAGCATAAAAGGACGATTTTTTTTATTCGTTTCTTATTAATATTGCGTCTATTTGAACGATTTCAACGATCTAAAATGCTTGAAAATGCTTATTTTAGCAAAACAGCACGTTTGAGCTTTATTCTGCGTTTTAACGCGTAAAACAGCATAAAACGACAAATTTTATTATTCGTTTTATTTTTATTGCGTCTTTTGAACGATTTCACGATCTAAAATGCTTGAAAATGCTTATTTTAGCAAAACAGCACGTTTTTGCTTTATTCTGCGTTTAACGCGTAAAATGCATAAAACGACTAAATTTTATTATTCGTTTTTATTAATTGCGTCTATTTGAACGATTTCAACGATCTAAAATGCTTGAAAATGCTTATTTTAGCAAAACAGCCGTTTTGAGCTTTAATCTGCGTTTTAACGCGTAAAACAGCATAAAAACGACGATTTTTATTATTCGTTTTATTAATATTGCTTCTATTTGAACGATTTCAACGATCTAAAATGCTTGAAAATGCTTATTTTAGCAAAACAGCACGTTTGAGCTTTAATCTGCGTTTTAACGCGTAAAAAGCATAAAACGACGAAATTTTTATTATTCGTTTTTCTTGGTATTGCGTCTATTTGAACGATTTAACGATCTAAAATGCTTGAAAATGCTTATTTTAGCAAAACAGCACGTTTTGAGCTTTAATCTGCGTTTTAACGCGTAAAGAGCAAAAACGACAACTTTTATTATTCGTTTTTATTAATATTGCTTCTATTTGAACGATTTCAACGATCTAAAATGTTTGAAAATGCTTATTTTAACAAAACAGCACGTTTTGAGCTTTAATCTGCGTTTTAACTCGTAAAACAGCATGAAAACGACGAAATTTTTATTATTCGTTTTTATTAATATTGCGTCTATTTGAAACGATTTCAACGATCTAAAATGCTTGAAAATGCTTATTTTAGCAAAACAGCACGTTTTGAGCTTTATTCTGCGTTTTAACGCGTAAAACAGCATAAAACGACGGAATTTTTTATTATCGTTTTATTAATATTGCGTCTATTTGAACGATTTCAAGCGATCTAAAATGCTTGAAAATGCTTATTTTAGCAAAACAGCACGTTTTGAGCTTTAATCTGCATTTTAACGCGTAAAAACATAAAACGACGAATTTTTTATTATTCGTTTTTATTAATAGCTTCTATTTGAACGATTTCAACGATCTAAAATGTTTGAAAATGCTTATTTTAACAAAACGCACGTTTTGAGCTTTTAATCTGCGTTTTAACTCGTAAAACAGCATAAAACGACAATTTTTATTATTCGTTTTATTAATATTGATTCTATTTGAACGATTTCAACGATCTAAAATGCTTGAAAATGCTTATTTTAGCAAAACAGCACGTTTTGAGCTTTAATCTGCGTTTTAACGCGTAAAACAGCATAAAACGACGAAATTTTTATTATTCGTTTTATTAATATTGCGTCTATTTGAACGATTTGCACGATCTAAAATGCTGAAAATGCTTATTTTAGCAAAACAGCACGTTTTGAGCTTTAATCTGCGTTTTAACGCTAAAACGCATAAAAACGACGATTTTTATTATTCGTTTTTATTAATATGCTTCTATTTGAACGATTTCAACGATCTAAAATGTTTGAAAATGCTTATTTTAACAAAACAGCACGTTTTGAGCTTTAATCTGGGTTTAACTCGTAAAACAGCATAAAACGATAAATTTTTATTATTCGTTTTTATTAATATTCTTCTATTTGAACGATTCAACGATCTAAATGCTTGAAAATGCTTATTTTAGCAAAACAGCACGTTTTGAGCTTTAATCTGCGTTTTAACGCGTAAAACAGCATAAAACGACGAATTTTTATTATTCGTTTTATTAATATGACGTCTATTTGAACGATTTCAGCGATCTAAAATGCTTGAAAATGCATTTTAGCAAAACAGCGTTTTGAGCTTTAATCTGCGTTTTAACGCGTAAAACAGCATAAAACGACGAAATTTTTTATTATTCGTTTTTATTAATATTGCGTCTGTTGAACGATTTCAACGATCTAAAATGCTTGAAAATGCTATTTTAGCAAAACAGCACGTTTTGAGCTTTTATCTGCGTTTTAACGCGTAAAACAGCTTATAAAACGACGAAATTTTATTATTCGTTTTTATTTTTATTGCGTCTATTTGAACGATTCAACGATCTAAAATGCTTGAAAAATGCTTATTTTAGCAAAACAGCACGTTTTGAGCTTTAATCTGCGTTTTAACGCGTAAACGCATTTAAAACGACGAATTTTTATTATTCGTTTTATTAAATTGCTTTATTTGAACGATTTCATGATCTAAAATGCTTGAAAATGTTATTTTACAAAAACAGCACTTTTTTGAGCTTTAATTGCGTTTTAACGCGTAAACACAAAAAACCGGAAATTTTTAATTTTTTTTTTTTAAACCTTTTTAAAAATTTTAAACGAAAAAAAAAATTTTTTTAAAAAAAACCCTTTATTTTAATTTTTTTAACCTAAAAAAAAAAGGGTTTTTATTTTGGGTTTTAAATTTTCCTTTTTTAAAAAAATTTAAAAAAATTTAAATTTTTTTTAAACGTTTTTTTTTTTTTAAGCTAAAAAAAAAAAGGTTTTTTTTTTCGTTTTTAAAAAAAGCTTTTTTAACGAAAAAAAAAAATGTTTTTTTTGGGCCCCCGGTTTTTCCCCCTTTTTTGCAAAAAAGCAAAAAGAAAAATTTTTTTATTTTTTGGGGTTTTTAAAAAACTTTCAAAACGTTTTTTTTTTTTTTTTTAAAAAAAAAATTTAAAATTTAAATTTTGTTTTTTAAAAACCAAAAGATTTTTTTCCTTTTTTTTAAAATTTTTTTTTTTAAAACTTTTTTTAATCTTTTTTAAAAAAACGCTTTTAAAAATTTTTAAATTTTTTTTAAAAAAAATTTAAAAAATTTTTTTTTTTAAAAAATACCATTTTAAAAAAAAAATTTGCTTAAATGTTTTTTAAAAAAAAAAAAAAAATTTTTTAATTTTTTAAATAAAACTTTAAAAAAAATTTTTAATTTTTTTTAAAATTTATTTAAACCAAAAAAAGGGGAAAAATCTTTTTAAAAAAAGGAAAAACCAAATTAAAAATTTTTTTTTAAATTTTTTTTTTTTTTTCCAATTTTAAAGTTAAAATGTTTTTTAAAAATTTTCCCCCCTTTTTTTTTTAACGTTTAACCGAAAAAAAAAAAAATTTTTTTTTTTTTAAATTTGGTTTTTAAATTTACGATCTAAAATGCAAAATGCTTATTTTAAAAAACACTTTTTAGAAACCCTTTTTAACGCAAAAAGCATAAAACGCAAAATTTTTTTTCGTTTTTTTTTATTGCGTCAGCGTTTTCCCAACGATCTAAAATGCTTAAAAATCTTTTTTTAGCAAAACAGCACTTTTTTGGTTTTTTGGTTTTAAGGGTAAAACAGCATAAAACGAAAAATTTTTTATTATTCGTTTTTTTTTTTTTTTTGAACGATTTCAAGATCTAAAATGCTTGAAAATGCTTATTTTAGCAAAAAGCACGTTTTGAGCTTTATTCTGCGTTTTAACGCGTAAAACAGCATAAAAACGACGAAATTTTTATTATTCGTTTTTATTTTATTGCGACTATTTGAACGATTTCAACGATCTAAAAATGCTTGAAAATGCTTATTTTAGCAAAACAGCACGTTTTGAGTTTTAATCTGCGTTTTAACGCTTAAAACAGCATAAAACGACGAAATTTTTATTATTCGTTTTATTATATTGCTCTATTTGAACGATTTCAACGATCTAAAAATGCTTGAAAATGCTTATTTTAGCAAAACAGCACGTTTTGAGCTTTAATCTGCGTTTTAACGCGTAAAACAGCATAAAACGACGAAATTTTTATTATTCGTTTTTATTAATATTGCGTCTATTTGAACGATTTCAACGATCTAAAATGCTTGAAAATGCTTATTTTAGCAAAAGCACGTTTTGACTTTAATCTGCGTTTTAACGCGTAAAACACATAAACACGAATTTTTATTATTCGTTTTTATTAATATTTTCTTTTGAACGATTTCAACGATCTAAAACGCTTGAAAATCTTATTTTAGCAAATCGCCTTTTGGTTTAATTCTGGTTTTAACGCGTAAAACAGCATAAAAACGACGAAATTTTTATTATTCGTTTTTTATTAATATTCGTCTATTTAGCGTTTCAACGTTAAAATGCTTGAAAAGCTTATTTTAGCAAAACAGCCGTTTTGAGTTTTAATCTGCGTTTTAACGCGTAAAAAGCATAAAATGACGAAATTTTTTTATTCGTTTTATTTTAATTTTTATATTTAAACGATTTAACACTAAAATTTGAAAATTTTTTTTAGCAAAACAGCACGTTTTAGTTTAATCTTTTAACGTAAAACAGCATAAAAACGAAAATTTTATATTCGTTTTTTTATTTTATTTTATTTACTTTCAACGATCTAAAATTAAAATGCTATTTTAACAAGAGCTTTATAGCTTTTACTGGCTAAAAACACAAGCGAATTTTTATTATTTTTTTTATTAATATTGCTTTTTTAAACGATTTCAACGATTAAAATGCTTGAAAATGCTTATTTTCAGATAAAGTTCTTTTAGTTTTTAACGCGTAAACGAAAAACGACAAAATTTTTATTATTCGTTTTTATTAATATTGTTATTTAACGTTTCATTTAAAATCTTGAAAATCTAAATTTGAAAAAGCGATTTGAGCTTTAATCTCGTTTTAGTTAAAACATTTAACTAAAACGAAAATATTTTTATTTTTTTTTTTAATATTTCTATTTGAAACGATTTCAACGATCTAAAATGCTTGAAAATGCTTATTTTAGCAAAACAGCACGTTTTGAGCTTTAATCTGCGTTTTAACGCGTAAAAGAGCATAACAATGACGAATTTTTATTATTCGTTTTTATTAATATTGCTTATATTTAAAACGATTTCAACGATCTAAAATGCTTGAAAAAGCATTTTAGCAAACAGCACGTTTTGAGTTTTTAATCTGCGTTTTAACGCTAAAACAGCATAAAAACGACGAAAATTTTATTATTCGTTTTTATTAATATTGCTTCTATTTGAACGATTTAACGATCTAAAATGCTTGAAAATGCTTATTTTAGCAAAACAGCACGTTTTGAGCTTTAATCTGCGTCTTAACGCGAAAACATCATAAAGGACGAATTTTTATTATTCGTTTTTTTAACGTTATATTTAAACGATTTCAACGATCTAAAATGCTTGAAAACGCTTTATTTTAGCAAAACAGCACGTTTTGAGTTTAATCTGCGTTTTAACGCGTAAAACAGCATAAAATCGACGAAAATTTTTTATTCGTTTTTATTAATATTGCTTCTATTTGAACGATTTTCACGTCTAAAATGCTTTTGATAAAGCTTATTTTAGCAAAACAGCAGTTTTGAGCTTTAATCGCGTCTTAACGCGTAAAAGCATAAAAGGACGATTTTATTATTCGTTTTTATTTAAATTCGTCTATTTAAACGATTTCAACGATCTAAAATGCTTGAAATGCTTATTTTAGCAAAAACGGCACGTTTTGGCTTTAATCCGTTTTAACGCTAAAAGCGCATAAAACGACACGATTTTTATTATTCGTTTTTATTAATATTGCGTCTATTTGAAACGATTTCAGATCTAAAATGCTTGAAAATGCTTATTTTAGCTAAAACAGCACGTTTTGAGTTAATCTGCGTTTTAACGCGTAAAACAGCATAAAAACGACGAATTTTTATTATTCGTTTTTTATTAATATTGCGTCTATTTGAACGATTTCAACGATCTAAAATGCTTGAAAATGCTTATTTTAGCAAAACAGCACGTTTTGAGTTTTATTCTGCGTTTTAACGCGTAAAACAGCATAAAACGACGAAATTTTATTATTCGTTTTTATTTTATTGCGTCTATTTGAACGATTTCAACGATCTAAAAATGTTTTTGAAAATGCTTATTTTAGCAAAACAGCACGTTTTGAGCTTTAATCTGCGTTTTAACGCGTAAAACAGCATAAAAACGACGAATTTTTTATATTCGTTTTTATTAATATTGCGTCTATTTGAACGATTTCAACGATCTAAAATGCTTAAAAAATGCTTATTTTAGCAAAACAGCACGTTTTGAGCTTTTATTCTGCGTTTTAACGCGTAAACAGCATAAAAACGACGAAATTTTTATTATTCGTTTTTATTTTTATTGCGTCTATTTGAACGATTTCAACGATCTAAAAATGCTTGAAAATGCTTATTTTAGCAAAACAGCACGTTTTGAGCTTTATTCTGCGTTTTAACGCGTAAAATCATAAAACGACGAAATTTTTATTATTCGTTTTTATTTTATTGCGTCTATTTGAACGATTTCAACGATCTAAAATGCTTGAAAATGCTTATTTTAGCAAAACAGCACGTTTTGAGCTTTAATCTGCGTTTTAACGCGTAAACAGCATAAAAACGACGAAATTTTTATTATTCGTTTTTATTAATATTGCGTCTATTTGAACGATTTCAACGATCTAAAATGCTTGAAAATGCTTATTTTAGAAAAAACGATTTTTGGGTTTTATTCTGCGTTTTGCAAAACAGCATAAAACGACAAATTTTTTATTATTCGTTTTATTTTATTGCGTCTATTTGAACGATTTAACGATCAAAAATGTTGAAAATGCTTATTTTAGAAAAAACAGACTTTTTGATTTTTAATCTGCGTTTTCGCGAAAACAGCAAAAAAAACGACAATTTTTTTATTATTCTTTTTTTATTAACAGCGCATTTAACGATTTCAAGGGATCTAAAATGCTTGAAAATGTTTATTTTAGCAAAACGGCACGTTTTGAGTTTTATTCTGCTTTTTAACGCGTAAAACAGCATAAAAACGACAAAATTTTTTTATTATTCGTTTTTTTTTAAATTGCTTCTATTTGAACGATTTCAACGACAAAATGCTTGAAAATGCTTATTTTAAAAACAGACGTTTTGAGCTTTAATCTGCGTTTTAACGCGTAAAACAGCATAAAAACGACAAATTTTTTTTATTATTCGTTTTTTTTAAATATTGCGTCTATTTGAACGATTTAACGATCTAAAATGCTTGAAAATGCTTATTTTAGCAAAACAGCACGTTTTATTTTATTCGCGTTTTAACGCGAAAAAACAGTAAAAACGACAAAATTTTTTATTATTGTTTTTTTTTTTATTGCGTCTTTTTTGAACTTTTCAACGATCTAAAATGCTTGAAAATGCTTTTTTTAAAAGCAAAACAGCACGTTTTGAGCTTTATTCGCGTTTTAACGCGTAAAAAAGCATAAAACGACGAAATTTTTATTATTCGTTTTTATTAATATTGCGTCTATTTGAACGATTTCAACGATCTAAAATGCTTGAAAATGCTTATTTTAAAAACAGCGTTTTGAGCTTTTAATCTGCGTTTTAACGCGTAAAACAGCATAAAAACGACGAATTTTTATTATTCGTTTTTATATTTGCTCTATTTGAACGATTTCAACGATCTAAAATGTTTGAAAATGCTTATTTTAGCAAAACAGCACGTTTTGAGCTTTAATCTGCGTTTTAACGTAAACAGCATAAAACGACGAATTTTTATTATTCGTTTTTATTAATATTGTTCATTTGAACGATTTCAACGATCTAAAATGCTTGAAAATGCTTATTTTAGCAAAAACACTTTTGAGCTTTAATCTGCGTTTAACGCGTAAAACAGCATAAAACGACGAATTTTATTATTCGTTTTTATTAATTTCGTCTATTTGAACGATTTCAACGATCTAAAATGCTTGAAAATGCTTATTTTAGCAAAACAGCACGTTTTGAGCTTTAATCTGCGTTTTAACGCGTAAAACAGCATAAAAACGCGAATTTTTATTATTCGTTTTTATTAATATTCGTCTATTTGAACGATTTCAACGATCTAAAATGCTTGAAAATGCTTATTTTAACAAAACAGCACGTTTTGAGCTTTAATCTGCGTTTTAACTCGTAAAACAGCATAAAACAACGATTTTTATTATTCGTTTTTATTAATATTGCTTCTATTTGAACGATTTCAACGATCTAAAATTGCTTGAAAATGCTTATTTTAACAAAACAGCAGCGTTTTTGAGCTTTAATCTGCGTTTAACTCGTAAAACACAAAAACGATAATTTTATTATTCGTTTTTATTAATATTACTCTATTTGAACGATTTCAACGATCTAAAATGCTTTAAAATGCTATTTTAAGCAAAACAGCAGTTTTGAGCTTTAATCTGCGTTTTTAACGCGTAAAAAGCATAAAAACGACGAATTTTTATTATTCGTTTTTATTTTTATTGCGTCTATTTGAACGATTTCAACGATCTAAATGTTTTAAATGCTTATTTTAGCAAAACAGCACGTTTTGAGCTTTTAATCTTCGTTTTTAACGCGTAAAAAAACATAAAACGACGAAATTTTTATTATTCGTTTTTATTAATATTGCTTCTATTTGAACGATTTCAACGATCTAAAATGCTTGAAAATGCTTATTTTAGCAAAACAGCACGTTTTGAGCTTTAATCTGCGTTTTTAACGCGTAAAACAGCATAAAACGACGTTTTTTATTATTCGTTTTTATAATATTGCTTCTATTTTGAACGATTTCAACGATCTAAAATGCTTAAAATGCTTATATTAGCAAAACAGCACGTTTTGAGCTTTAATCTGCCTTTTTAACGCGTAAAACAGCATAAAACGACGAAATTTTTATTGTTCGTTTTATTAATATTGCGTCTATTTGAACGATTTCAACGATCTAAAATGCTTGAAATCTTATTTTAGCAAAACAGCACGTTTTGAGCTTTATTCTGCGTTTTAACGCGTAAAACAGCATAAAACGACGAAATTTTATTATTCGTTTTATTTTATTGCGTCTATTTAGAACGATTTCAACGATCTAAAATGCTTGAAAATGCTTATTTTTAGCAAAACAGCACGTTTGAGTTTAATCTGCGTTTTAACGCGTAAAAAAAAGAAAAAAAAATTTTTTTTTTTTTGTTTAAAAAAATTTTAAAAACAAATTAAAATGTTAAAATCTTTTTTAAAAAGTTTTTGTTTTTTTTTTTTCCCCCAAAAAATAAAAAAAAATTTTTTTTTTTTCTTTTTTTTTAAATTTTAAAAAATTTAAATTTTTAAAATGCTTATTTAAAGCAAAACAGCACGTTTTGAGCTTTAATCTGCGTTTTAACGCGCGTAAAACAGCATAAAACGACGAATTTTTTATTATTCGTTTTTATTAATATTGCGTCTATTTTGAACGATATCAGCATAAAAACGACGAAATTTTTATTATTCGTTTTTTATTTTTATTGCGTCTATTTGAACGATTTCAACGATCTAAAAATGCTTGAAAAATGCTTTATCAGCAAAACAGCACCGTTTGAGCTTTATTCTGCGTTTTAACCTCGTAACAGCATAAAACGACGAAATTTTTGTTATTCGTTTTTATTTTATTGCGTCTATTTGAACGATTTCAACGATCTAAAAATGCTTGAAAATGCTTATTTTAGCAAAAACAGCACGTTTTGAGTTTCTTAATCTGCGTTTTAACGCGTAAAACAGCATAAAAACGACGAATTTTTTTATTATTCGTTTTTATTACTATTGTTTTCTATTTGAATCCATTTCAACGATCTAAAATGTTTGAAAAATGCTTTATTTTAACAAAACAGCACGTTTTGAGCTTAATCTGCGTTTTAACTTGTAAAACAGCATAAAAAACGACGAAATTTTTATTATTCGTTTTTATTAATATTGCGTCTATTTAAAACGATTTCAACGATCTAAAATGCTTGAAAATGCTTATTTTAGCAAAACAGCACGTTTTGAGCTTTATTCCGCGTTTTAACGCGTAAAACAGCATAAAAACGACGAAATTTTTATTATTCGTTTTTTTATTTTATTGCGTCTATTTGAAATGATTTCAAAGATCTAAAATGCCGAAAAAATGCTTATTTTAGCAAAACAGCACGTTTTGAGCTTTAATCTGCAAGTTTTTAACGCGTGTAAAACAGCATAAAAACGACGAAATTTTTATTATTCGTTTTTATTTTATTGCGTCTATTTGAAACGATTTCAACGATCTAAAAATTTTGAAAATGCTTATTTTAACAAAACAGCATCGTTTGAGCTTTAATCTGCGTTTTAACTCGTAAAACAGCATAAAAACGATAAATTTTTATTGTTCGTTTTTATTAATATTGCGTCTTTTTGAACGATTTTAACGATCTAAAATGTTTTGAAAATGCTTTTTTTAAAAGCAAAACAGCACGTTTTGAGCCTTTCCCTTTTTAAGGGAAAAACAAAAAAAAAAAATTTTTTTTTTTTTTTTTTTTTTTTTGGTTTTTTAAAAACCAAAAAAATTTAAAATTTAATTTTAAAAAAATTTTTTTAATTTTTTAAAAAAAAAAAAAGGGGTTTTTTTTTTTTTTTTAATTTTTTTTCCCAAAATTTTCCAAAAAAATTTAAAATTTTTTTAAAAAAAAAAATTTTTTTTTTTGGTTTTGGGGAAAACAAAAAAAAAAAATTTTTTTTTTTTTTTTTTTTTTTCCCTTTAAATTTAAAAAAATTTAAAAATTTTTTTAAAAAAAATTTTGGGTTTTTCCTTTTGGGGAAAAAAAAAAACAAAATTTTTTTTTTTTTTTTTTTTTTTTTTGGAAAAAAAAAAATTTTTTAAAAATGCTTTTTTAGCAAAACAAAATTTTGAGTTTTTCCCCTTTTTAAAAAAAAAAAAAAACAAAAATTTTTTTTTTTTTTTTTTTTTTTAAAAAAAAAAAAAAAAATTTTTTTTTTTTTAAAAAAAAAGGGTTTTTTTTTTTCCAAAAAAAAGAAAAAAAAAAAATTTTTAAATTTTTTTTATTTTTTTTTTTTGGGTTTTTAAATTTTCCCAAAAATTTTGAAAAAAAAAAAAAATTTTTTTTTTTTTTGGGGCCCCCAAAAAGGAAAAAAAATTTTTTTTAATTTTTTTTTTTAATTTTTTTTTTTAAAAACAAAAAAAAATTTTTTAAAAAAAAAAAACCCTTTTTTTTTTAAAAAAAAAAAAGGTTTTTAAAAAATTTTTTTTTTTGTTTTTTTTTAAATTTTTTTAAAAAAAATTTAAATTTTTTTTTAAAAAAATTTGGAAAAATTTTTTTTTTTTAAAAAAAAAAACCAAAAAAAAATTTTCCGTTTTTTTAAATTATTTTTTTTAAAAATTTTTTTAAAATTTAAAATTTTTTTTTAAAAAAATTTTTTGGGGAAAAAACCCGTTTTAAGGAAAAAGGTTTAAAAAGGCCCCCAAAAAAAAATTAATCTGCGTTTTAACGCGTAAAAAAATAAAACGACAAATTTTTTTTATTATTCTTTTTTATTAATATTGTTTCTATTTGAACGATTTCAACGATCTAAAATCTTAAAAATCTTATTTTGAAAACAGCACGTTTTGAGCTTTAATCTTTTTTAACGCAAACACCAAAAAAAATTTTTATTATTCTTTTTATTAATATTGGGCATTTGAACGATTTAAACGATCTAAAATGCTTGAAAATTTTTTTTGTAAAACCCCGTTTTGAGCTTTTGGGTTTTAAAGCGTAAAAAAAAGCAAAACGACAAAATTTTATTATTCGTTTTTTTTTTTTATTGCGTCTATTTGAAGATTTCAACTATCTAAAATGCTTGAAAATGCTTATTTTAGAAAAACAGACGTTTTGAGCTTTTTTCTGCTTTTTAACGCGTAAAATAAAAAAAACGACAAAATTTTTTTATTATTCGTTTTTTTTTTTTGCGTCTTTTTGAACGTTTAAACGATCTAAAATGCTTGAAAATGCTTATTTTAGCAAAAACGCACGTTTTGAGCTTTAATCTGCGTTTTAACGCGTAAAACAGAAAAAAAACGACGAATTTTTATTATTCTTTTTTATTAATATTCTTCTATTTGAACGATTTCACGATCAAAAATGCTTGAAAATGCTTTTTTTAAAAACAGCACGTTTGAGTTTTTTAATCTGCTTTTTAACGCGTAAAAAGCATAAAACGAGAATTTTTATTATTTTTTTTATTAATATTCTTCTATTTGAACGATTTCAACGATGTAAAATGTTTAAAAATGCTTATTTTAACAAACAACACTTTTTTGAGCTTTAATCTGCGTTTTAACTCGTAAAACACAAAAAGGGAAAATTTTATTACTCGTTTTTATTAATATTCGTCTATTTGAACGATTTCAACGATCAAAAATGCTTAAAAATGCTTTTTTTTAGCAAAACAGCACGTTTGAGTTTATTCTGCGTTTTAACGCGTAAAACACATAAAACGACAAAATTTTTTATTATTCGTTTTTATTTTTATTGCGTCTATTTAAGATTTAAAAGTCTTTTGAAAATGTTATTTTAGAAAAACAGATTTTTTGAGCTTTAATCTGCGTTTTAACGCGAAAAACAGCATCAAAAAAAGCGAATTTCTTATTATTCGTTTTTATTTTTTGTTTATTTGAACGATTTCAACGATCTAAAATGCTTGAAAATGCTTATTTTAGCAAAACAGCACTTTTTGAGCTTTAATCTGCTTTTTTAACGCGTAAAACACATAAAACGACAAATTTTTTTATTATTCGTTTTTTATTTTTCTATTTGAACATTTAACGTTAAAATGTTTGAAAATGCTTTTTTAGCAAAACGCATTTTTTGAGCTTTAATCTGCTTTTTAACGCGTAAAACACAAAAAAACGACGAAATTTTTATTATTCTTTTTTATTAATATTGCGTCTATTTAAACGATTTCAACGATCAAAATGCGAAAAAGCATTTTGCAAAACAGCACTTTTGAGTTTAATCTGCTTTTTAACGCGAAAAACAGCATAAAACGCAAATTTTTTTATTATTCTTTTTTATTAATATTGCGTTTTTTTGAACGATTTCAACGATCAAAATGCTTTAAAATGCTTTTTTTAGAAAACGCCGTTTTGAGTTTTCAGCTTTTTAAACGCGTAAAAACATAAAACGACGAAATTTTTTTATTTTCTTTTTTTATTAATATTGCTCTATTTGAACGATTTCAACGATCTAAAATGCGAAAATCTTTTTTAAAACAGCACTTTTTGAGCTTTAATCTGGTTTTAACGCTAAAAACATCCAAAAACGACTTTTTTATTATTCGTTTTTTTTTAAATTTTCTATTTGAAGATTTCAACGATCAAAATGCTTAAAAATCTTATTTTAGCAAAACAGCACGTTTTGAGTTTTAACTGCGTTTTAACGCGTAAAACAGCATAAAAAACGACAAAATTTTTATTATTCTTTTTGTTATTAATTTGCGTCTATTTGAACGTTGCAACGATCTAAAATGCTTGAAAAGATTATTTTAACAAAACAGCACTTTTTGAGCTTTAATCGCGTTTTAACGCGAAAAACGCTAAAAGCGAATTTTTTATTATTCGTTTTTTTTTAAAATTTGCTTCTATTTGAACGATTTCAACGATCTAAAATGCTTGAAAATGCTTTTTTAGCAAAAAGCGTTTTGAGTTTAATCTGCTTTTTTAAGGGTAAAACAGCAAAAAAACGACGAATTTTTTTTTTTCGTTTTTTATTAATTTGCGTCTATTTGAACGATTTCAACGATCTAAAATGCTTGAAAATCTTATTTTGAAAACAGCACGTTTGAGTTTATTCGCGTTTTAAAGCGTAAAAACAAAAAACGAAGAAATTTTTTTATTATTCGTTTTTTTTTTTATTCGCATTTGAACGATTTCAACATTAAAATGCTTGAAAATGCTTTTTTAGCAAAACAGCACGTTTTATTTATTCTGCTTTTTAAGGGAAAAAATTAAAAAACGCGAAATTTTTATTATTCTTTTTTTATTTTTTTGCGTTTTTTTGAACGTTTACGATTAAAATGCTTGAAAATGTTTTTTTGGAAAAAACAGCCTTTTGGGGCAATCTGCTTTTTTTAACGCGAAAAACGAATAAAACGACGATTTTTTTATTCGTTTTATTAATATTGCTTCTATTTGAACGTTTCTCGTTTAAAATGCTTAAAAATCTTATTTTAGAAAAAACAGCAGTTTTGAGTTTTAATCTGCGTTTTAACGCGAAAAACACATAAAAACGACAATTTTTATTATTTTTTTTTAAATTTTGTTCTATTTGAACGTTTCAACGTGAAAATGTTTGAAAATGCTTATTTTAACAAGAAAACCCTTTTTGAGTTTAATCTGCTTTTTTAACTCGTAAAACAGCATAAAAACGACAAAATTTTATTACTCGTTTTTATTAATTTTGCGTCTATTTAACATTAAACGACTAAAAGCTTGAAAATGCTTATTTTAGAAAACACACTTTTTGAGCTTTATTCTGCGTTTTCGCAAAAACAAAAAACGACGAAATTTTTATTATTCGTTTTTTTTTTATTGCGTCTATTTGAACGATTTAAAAGATCAAAAATGCTTGAAAATCTTATTTTAGAAAAACAGCCGTTTTGAGCTTTTCGGGTTTTTTAACGCGTAAAAAAAGCATAAAACGACGAACATTATTCTTTTTTATTAATATTGCTTCTATTTGAACGATTTCACGATCAAAATGCTTGAAAATGCTTTTTTTTTAGCAATACAGCACGTTTTGAGTTTTTAATCTGCGTTTTAACGGTAAAACAATAAAACGACAAATTTTTTTATTATTCTTTTTTATTATTGCGTCTATTTAACGTTTCAACGATCTAAAATGCTTGAAAATGTTTTATTTTAGAAAAACAGCCTTTTTGAGCTTTAATCTGCGTTTTAACGCGTAAAACCAAAAAAACGACGAATTTTTATTTTCGTTTTTTTTAAATTTTTTTATTTGAACGATTTCAACGATCTAAAATGTTTGAAAATGCTTTTTTTAGAAAAAACGCATTTTTGAGAATCTGCTTTTTAAGGGAAAAACAGCATAAAACGACAAAATTTTTATTCGTTTTTATTAATATTGCGTCTATTTGAACGTTGAAACGATCTAAAATGCTTGAAAATGCTTTTTTTGCAAAACAGACTTTTTGAGCTTTTCTGCGTTTTAACGCGAAACACATAAAACGAGGGGTTTTATTATTCTTTTTTATTTTTTTGCGTTATTTGAACGATTTGATAAAAAAGCGAAAATGCTTATTTTAGCAAAACAGCACGTTTTGAGCTTTAATCCGTTTTAACGCGAAAAACGCATAAAACGACAAATTTTTTATTATTCTTTTTTATTAATATTGCTTCTATTTGAACGATTTAAACGATTTAAAATGTTGAAAATGTTTTTTTAGCAAAACACCCGTTTGGCTTTAATCTGCGTTTTAACGCGTAAAACAGCATAAAACGACGAAATTTTATTATTCGTTTTATTAATATTGCGTTATTTGAACGATTTCAACGATCTAAAATGCTTGAAAATGCTTATTTTAGCAAAACAGCACGTTTTGAGCTTTAATCTGCGTTTTAACGCGTAAAACAGCATAAAAACGACGAAATTTTTATTATTCGTTTTTATTAATATTGCTTCTATTTGAACGATTTCAACGATCTAAAATGCTTGAAAATGCTTATATTAGCAAAACAGCACGTTTTGAGCTTTAATCTGCGTTTTAACGCGTAAAACAGCATAAAACGACGAATTTTTTATTATTCGTTTTTATTAATATTGCTTCTACTTGAACGATTTCAACGATCTAGAATGCTTGAAAATGCTTATTTTTAGCAAAACGGCACGTTTTGAGCTTTATTCTGCGTTTTAACGCGTAAAACAGCATAAAAACGACAAAATTTTTATTATTCGTTTTTATTAATATTGCGTCTATTTGAGCGATTTCAACGATCTAAAATGCTTGAAAATGCTTATTTTAGCAAAAACGCACGTTTTGAGCTTTAATCTGGGTTTTAACGCGTAAAAGAGCATAAAATGACGAATTTTTTATTATTCGTTTTTATTAATATTGCTTCTATTTAAACGATTTCAACGATCTAAAATGCTTGAAAATGCTTATTTTAGCAAAACAGCACGTTTTGAGCTTTAATCTGCGTTTTAACGCGTAAAACAGCATAAAACGACGAAATTTTTATTATTCGTTTTTATTAATATTGCTTCTATTTGAACGATTTCAACGATCTAAAATGCTTGAAAATGCTTATTTTAGCAAAACAGCACGTTTGAGCTTTAATCTGCGTTTTAACGCGTAAAACAGCATAAAAACGACGAAATTTTTATTATTCGTTTTTATTTTTTATTGCGTCTATTTGAACGATTTCAACGATCTAAAATGCTTGAAAATGCTTATTTTAGCAAAACAGCCGTTTTGAGCTTTATTCTGCGTTTTAAGGGGTAAAACAGCATAAAACGACGAAATTTTTTATTCCTTTTTTTTTTTATTGCGTCTTTTGAACGATTTCAAAGATCAAAATGCGAAAATGCTTATTTTAGCAAAATAGCACGTTTTGAGTTTTAATCTGCTTTTTAACGCGAAAAACAGCATAAAACGACAAATTTTTTTTATTATTCGTTTTTATTAATATTCTTCTATTTGAACATTTCAACGATCTAAAATGTTTGAAAATTTATTTTAAAAAAACAGCACTTTTTGAGTTTTTAATTGCTTTTTAATTTCGAAAAACAGCATAAAATGACAATTTTTATTTCTTTTTTTATTAATATTGCTTCATTTAAACGTTTAAACGATCAAAAATGCTTGAAAATGCTTTTTTTAGAAAAAACAGCACGAGTTTAATCTGCTTTTTAACGCGTAAAACAGCATAAAACGACGAAATTTTTATTATTCGTTTTTATTAATATTGGTCTATTTGAACGTTTTCAACGATCTAAAATGCTTGAAAATGTTATTTTAGCAAAACAGCACTTTTTGAGCTTTATTCTGCGTTTTAACGCGTAAAACAATAAAAACGACGAAATTTTATTATTCGTTTTTTTTTTTTTATTGCTCTATTTGAACGTTTTCAACGATCAAAAAAAGCTTGAAAATGTTATTTTAGAAAAAACACCACGTTTTGAGCAATTCTTTTTAACGCGAAAAACCTTAAAAACGACAATTTTTATTATTCGTTTTTTTTTAAATATTGCTTCTATTTGACATTTCAACGTTTAAAAAAGCTTGAAAATGCTTATTTTGCAAAATAGCACGTTTTGAGCTTTAATAAGCGTTTTAACGAGTAAAACAGCATAAAACGACGAATTTTTATTATTTGTTTTTATTAATATTGCTTCTATTTGAACGATTTCAACGATCTAAAATGTTTGAAAATGCTTATTTTAAGCAAAACAGCACGTTTTGAGCTTTAATCTGCGTTTTAACGCGTAAAACAGCATAAAACACGAATTTTATTATTCGTTTTTATTAATATTGCTTCTATTTGAACGATTTCAACGATCTAAAATGTTTGAAAATGCTTATTTTAGCAAAACAGCACGTTTTGAGCTTAAATCTGCGTTTTTACTGTAAAACAGCATAAAACGACGAAATTTTTATTATTCGTTTTTATTAATATTGATTCTATTTGAACGATTTCAACGATCTAAAATGTTTGAAAATGCTTATTTTAGCAAAACAGCACGTTTTAGCTTTATTCTGCGTTTTAACGCGTAAAACAGCATAAAACGACGATTTTTATTATTCGTTTTTATTAATATTGCGTCTATTTGAACGATTTCGACGATCTAAAATCCCCGAAAATGCTTATTTTAGCAAAACAGCACTTTTTGAGCTTTAATCTGCGTTTTAACGCGTAAAACAGCAAAAAAAAACGACAAAATTTTTTTATTATTCTTTTTTTAAAATATTCCCGTCTATTTGAACGTTTTCCCAACGATAAAAAATGCTTGAAAATGCTTTTTTTAAACAAAACAGCACGTTTTGAGCTTTAATCTGCGTTTTAACGCGAAAAACAGCATAAAACGACGAATTTTTATTTTCTTTTTTATTAATATTGCTTCTATTTGGAACATTGCAACCATCTAAAATGCTTGAAAATCTTTTTTTAAAAGCAAAACAGCACGATTTGAGTTTTAATCTGCTTTTAAACGCGTAAAACAGCAAAAAAACGACAAAAATTTTTTTATTATTCTTTTTTATTAATATTGCTCTATTTGAACAATTTAAAAGATCAAAATGTTTGAAAATGTTATTTTAGCAAAAACAGCACTTTTTGAGTTTTATTCTGCGTTTTAACGCGAAAAACAGCATAAAACGACAAAAATTTTTTATTATTCGTTTTTTTTTTTATTGCGTCTATTTGAAGGGATTTCGACGATCTAAAATGCTTGAAAAATGTTTATTTTAGAAAAAACAGCACGTTTTGGGCTTTAACTGCTTTTTTAACGCGTAAAAGCAAAAAAACGACAAAATTTTTTTTTTCCCGTTTTTATTATTTGCGTCCGAACGATTTCAACGATCGGGGCGAAAATGCTTATTTTAGCAAAACAGCACGTTTTGAGTTTTTAATCTGCGTTTTAACGCGTAAAACAGCAAAAAAAAACGACAATTTTTATTACCGTTTTTTTTTTAAATATTCTTCTATTTGAACGATTTCAACGATCAAAAAATGCTTGAAAATTTTTTTAGAAAAACAGCACGTTTTGAGCATTTCGTTTTAACGCGTAAAAAAACAAAAAAACGACAAAATTTTTTATTATTCTTTTTTTTTATTAATATTGCGTCTATTTGAACTTTTAACGATCTAAAATGCTTGGCTTTTTTTTAGAAAAAACACCCGTTTTGAGCTTTAATCTGCTTTTTAACGCGTAAAACAGCATAAAAATGCCCAATTTTTATTTTTCCCTTTTTTTATTAATATTGCTTCTATTTAAACGATTTAAAACGATCTAAAATGCTTGAAAATCCCATTTTAGCAAAACAGCACTTTTTAAAGGTTTTAATCGCTTTTTAACGCGTAAAACAGCATAAAAACGACAAAATTTTTTATTTTTCCCTTTTTTTTTAATATTGCTTCTTTTTTGAACGATTTCAACGATCAAAAAATGCTTAAAAAATGCTTATTTTAGAAAAACCCAGCCGTTTTGAGTTTTTAATCTGCGTTTTAAGGGTAAAACAGCATAAAACGGAATTTTTTTATTATTCGTTTTTTATTAATATTGCGTCTTTTTGAAGGGTTTCAACGATTTTGGCTTGAAAATGCTTATTTTAGAAAAAACAGCACGTTTTGAGTTTTAATCTGCGTTTTAACGCGTAAAACAGCATGGGAAAACGACAAATTTTTTTATTATTCGTTTTTTTTAAATTTCCCGTCTATTTGAACGATTTCAACGATCTAAAAGGGCTTGAAAATGCATACTTTTGCAAAACAGCACTTTTTGAGCTTTAATCTGCTTTTTAAGGGTAAAACAGCATAAAACGAAAAATTTTTTTTATTATTCGTTTTTATTAATTTTGGGTTTATTTAAACGATTTCAACGATCTAAAAGTTTAAAAATGCTTTTTTTAAAAAAACAGCACGTTTTGAGCTTTAATCTGCGTTTTAACGCGTAAAAACGGCATAAAACGACAAAATTTTTTTATTATTCGTTTTTTTTTTTTATTGGGGTCTATTTGAAGGGGTTTTCCCAGCGGTTAAAAAAGCAAAAAATGCTTTTTTTAGGGGAAAACCCCGTTTGAGCAATTTGCGTTTTAACGCGTAAAACAGCATAAAAGGGCGAATTTTTTTATTCTTTTTTATTAATTTGCGTCTTTTGAACGTTTTTAACGATCTAAAATGCTTAAAAATTTTTTTAAGAAAAAAGGCCGTTTTGAGCAATCTGCTTTTTTTAAGGGTAAAAAAACAAAAAAGGACGAATTTTTTATTATTCGTTTTTTTAATTTGCTTCTATTTGAACGTTTCAGCGATCAAAAATGTTTGGGAAACCCCAAGCAAAAAGCACGTTTTGAGCATTAATCTGCTTTTTTAAGCGAAAAACCCAACATAAAAACGACGAAATTTTTTTTATTCTTTTTTTTATTAATATTGCGCCCTTTGGGTTTTCCCAACGATCTAAAATGCTTGAAAATTTTTTTTTCCCAAAACACCCGTTTTGAGCAATCTGCTTTTTTAAGGGTAAAAAAACATAAAACGGCGAATTTTTATTATTCTTTTTTTTAAAAATTTTCCCTTCTTTTTTGAAGGGTTTCAACGACCCAAAAATGTTTGAAAATCTTTTTTTAAACAAAACACCCGTTTTGAGCTTTTTCTGGGGTTTTCTCGTAAAACAGCAAAAAGGGCGAACTTTTTTTTTTTCTTTTTTATTAATATTGATTCTATTTGAACGATTTCCAGCGTCAAAAATCCCGAAAATGCCTATTTTAGCAAAACAGCACTTTTTGGGAGTTTTAATCTCCCTTTTTAAGGGTAAAACAAAAAAAAACGACAATTTTTATTATTCTTTTTTATTAATATTGCGTCTATTTGAACGTTTTCCCAACGTTTAAAATGCTTATTTTAGCAAAACACCCGTTTTGAGTTTTTAATCAGCTTTTTAACGCGTAAAAAAACATAAAAACGACAAAATTTTTTATTATTTTTTTTTATTAATATTGCGTCTATTTAAACGATTTAAACGATCTAAAAGGGCGAAAATACTTATTTTAGCAAAACAGCACTTTTTGAGCTTTTTCTGGGTTTCGCGTAAAACAGAAAAAAACGACGAATTTTTATTATTCTTTTTTTTTATTAATATTCCCTTCTTTTGGAACGTTTCAACGATCTAAAAGGGAAAAAATGCTTATTTTAGTAAAAAGGGGCGATTTGAGCTTTAATCTGCGTTTTAACGCGTAAAAAAGCAAAAAAACGGGGGGTTTAATTATTCTTTTTTTTATTAATATTCTTTTTGAAAAAACACCAAACGATCTAAAATATTTGAAAATGCTTATTTTAGCAAAAACACCCTTTTTGAGCTTTATTCTGCTTTTTTAACGCGTAAAAAAAATAAAACGACGGAAATTTTTTTATTCTTTTTTAATTTTTTTTGCGTCTATTTGAACGATTTCGAGGTCTAAAATGTTTTAAAAATGCTTATTTTGAAAAACCAGCACGTTTTAAAGGCTTTATTCTGCTTTTTAAACGCGTAAAAAAACAAAAAAACGACAAATTTTTTTATTATTCGTTTTTATTAATTTGCGTTTTTAAGACGTTTTCCCAACGATCTAAAATGCTTAAAAATGTTTTATTTTAGCAAAACAGCCTTTTTGAGCTTTAACCCAACTTTTTAACGCGTAAAAAAACATAAAAGGGAAAAATTTTTATTATTTTTTTTTATTAATATTGGGGTCTATTTGAACGATTTCAACGATCTAAAATGCTTGAAAAT
>NW_027046592.1:0-23239 GCF_025399875.1 Dalotia coriaria | reverse complement strand
ATTGCGTCTTTTGAACGATTTCCAGCGACCCAAAAAATGCTTGAAAATGCTTTTTTCCCAGCAAAACAGCACTTTTTGAGCTTTTTCGGCGTTTTAACGCGAAAAAACAGCAAAAAAACGACAAATTTTTATTATTCGTTTTTTTTTTTTTTGCGTCTATTTGAAGGGTTTCAACGACCCAAAAATGCTTGAAAATGCTTATTTTAGCAAAACAGCACGTTTTGAGCTTTAATCTGCGTTTTAACGCGTAAAACAGCATAAAACGACGAATTTTTATTATTCTTTTTTTATTAATATTGTTTCCCTTTTTCCCAACGTTTTCCCAGCGATCTAAAATGCTTGAAAATGCTTTTTTTTAGAAAAACAAGCACTTTTTAAAGGCTTTAACCCTGCTTTTTAACGCGTAAAACAGCATAAAACGACGAAATTTTTATTATTCGTTTTTTATTAATATTGCGTCTTTTGAACGATTTCAGCGATCTAAAATGCTTGAAAATCTTATTTTAGCAAAACAGCACTTTTTGAGCTTTAATCTGCTTTTTTTAAACGCGTAAAAGGGCATAAAAGGGGAATTTTTATTATTCTTTTTTTATTAATATTGCTTAAATTTTTAAAGGGTTTCAACGATCAAAAAATGCTTAAAAATGTTTTATTTTAGCAAAACAGCACTTTTTGACCCAAATCTGCTTTTTAACGCGTAAAAAAAATAAAACGACGAAATTTTTTATTATTCGTTTTTATTATGTGCTTCTATTTGAAGGGGATTTAAACGATCTAAAAGGGCGAAAATGCTTATTTTAGCAAAAACAGCACTTTTTTGAGCTGTAATCTGGGGTTTTAACGCGTAAAACAGCATAAAACGACGAATTTTTATTATTCTTTTTTTTTATTAATATTGTGTCTATTTGAACGATTTCAACGTCAAAAAATGCTTAAAAAATCTTATTTTAGAAAAACAGCACTTTTTGAGCTTTAATCTGCTTTTTTAACGCGTAAAAAAAAAGCAAAAAAACGCCCGTTTTTTTTTATTATTCTTTTTTTTATTAATATTGCGTCTATTTGAACGTTTTTCAACTGTCTAAAAGGGCGAAAATGCTTATTTTAGCAAAACAGCACTTTTTGAGCTTTATTCTGCTTTTTTAACGCGAAAAACCCCAGCATAAAACGAAAAAATTTTTATTTTTTTCGTTTTTATTTTTCTTGCGTCTATTTTTGAACGTTTTCCAGCGATCAAAAATTTGCGAAAATGCTTATTTTAGAAAAACCCAGCACTTTTTTGAGCTTTTAATCGGGCGTTTTAACGCGTAAAACAGCAAAAAAAGGACAAATTTTTTTATTTTTCCCGTTTTTTTTTAAATTTGCTTCTATTTAAAAGGGTTAACGGACCCAAAATGCTTGAAAATGCTTTTTTTTAGCAAAACACCCGTTTTGAGTTTTAAATCTCCCGTTTTAACGCGAAAAAAGGCAAAAAACGACAAAATTTTTTTATTATTCTTTTTTTTTTAATATTTACCTATTTGAACGTTTTAAACGACCCAAAAAATGCTTGAAAATGTTTTATTTTAGCAAAACACCCTTTTTGGCTGTTAATCCGGGTTTTAACGCGAAAAACAGCAAAAAAACCGAGGGAATTTTTTTTATTATTCTTTTTTTATTAATATTGCGTCTATTTGAACATTTCAACGATCTAAAATGCTTGAAAATGCTTATTTTAGAAAAACAGCACTTTTTGACCCAAATCTGCGTTTTAACGCGTAAAACAAAAAAAACGACGAATGTTTTTTTTTTTTCTTTTTTATTAATATTGCGTCTTTTTTAAAACGATTTAAACGATAAAAAATGCCTGAAAATGCTTTTTTTTAGCAAAACAGCACGTTTTGGGGTTTTTATTCTGCGTTTTAACGCGTAAAAAAACAAAAAAAACGACAAAATTTTTTAAATTTTTAGTTTTTTTTTTTTATTGCGTCTATTTGAACGATTTCAACGATCTAAAATGCTTGAAAATGCTTATTTTAGCAAAACAGCACGTTTTGAGCTTTTAATCTGCTTTTTTAACGCGTAAAAAAACAAAAACGAAAAATTTTTTATTATTCTTTTTTTATTAATTTTGGCTTCTATTTGAACGATTTCAACGACCCTAAAATGCTTGAAAATGCTTATTTTAGAAAAACCCAGCACTTTTTTGAGTTTTTAATCTGCTTTTTAACGCGTAAAACAACATAAAACGACGGAAATTTTAATATTCGTTTTTATTAATATTGCGTCTATTTGAACGATTTCAACGATCTAAAATGCTTGAAAATGCTTATTTCAGCAAAACAGCACGTTTTTGAGCTTTTATTCGGCGTTTTAACGCGTAAAACGCTTTATAAAACGGTAAAAGGAATTTTATTATTCGTTTTTATTTTTATTGCGTCTATTTGAACGATTTTAACGATCTAAAATGCTTGAAAATAACTTATTTTAGCAAAACGAAAGCACGTTTGAGCTTTAATCTGCACGTTTTAACGCGTAAAACAGCATAAAACGACGAAAATTTTTTATTATTCGTTTTTATTAATATTGCTTCTATTTGAACGATTTCAACGATCTAAAATGCTTGAAAATGCTTATTTTAGCAAAACAGCACGTTTTTGAGCTTGTCTGCGCGTTTAACGCGTAAAACAACATAAAACGACGAATTTTTTATTATTCGTTTTTTTTATTTTATTGCGTCTATTTGAACGATTTCAACGATCACAAAATGCTTGATATAATTCTTATTTTAGCAAAACAGCACGTTTGAGCTTTAATCTGCGTTTTAACGCGTAAAACAGCATAAAACGACGAATTTTTATTATTCGTTTTATTAATATTGCTTCTATTTGAACGATTTCAACGATCAAAATGCTTGAAAATGCTTATTTTAGCAAAACAGCACGATTTGAGCTTTTAATCTGCGTTTTAACGCGTAAAACAGCATAAAACGACGAAATTTTTTGTTATTCGTTTTTTTATTAATGTGCGTCTATTTGGCGGCGAGACGATTTCAACGATCTAAAAATGCTTGAAAATGCTTATTTCAGCAAAACAGCACGTTTTGAGCTTTATTCGGCGTTTTTAACGCGTAAAACAGCATAAAAACGACGAAATTTTATTATTGTTTTATTTTTGTGTGCGTCTATTTGAACGATTTCAACGATCACAAAATGGCGAGAAAATGCTTATTTACAGCAAAACAGCACGTTTGAGGCGCGGATCTGCGTTTTAACGCACGTAAAAACAGCGCAAAACGACGAATTTTTATTATTCGTTTTTATTAATATTGCTTCTGTTTGAACGATTTCAACGATCTAAAATAGCGAAAATGCTTATTTTAGCAAAACAGCACGTTTGAGCTTTTAATCTGCGTTTAACGCGTAAAACAACATAAAAACGACGAAATTTTTATTATTCGTTTTATTAATATTGAAAAATTTCCAATTTAAACGATTTCCAGCGCGGTCTAAAATGGCGAAAATGCTTATTTTAGCAAAACAGCACGTTTTTGAGTTTTAATCTGCGTTTTTAACGCGTAAAACAGCAACATAAAACGACGAAATTTTTATTATTCGTTTTTTATTATGTTGAAAACTTCTATTTAGGAACGATTTCAGCTTGATTTAAAATGCTTGAAAATGCTTATTTTTAGCAAAACAGCACGTTTTGAGCTGTAATCTGCGATTTAACGCGTAAAACAGCATAAAACGACGAATTTATTATTCGTTTTTATTAATATTAGCTTCTATTTGAACGATTTCAACTTGATCTAAAATGCTTGAAAATGCTTATTTTAGCAAAACAGCACGTTTTTTGAGCTTTTAATGCGTTTTAACGCGTAAAAAAAGCATAAAACGACAGATTTTTATTATTCGTTTTTATTAATATTTAGCTTCTATTTGAACGATTTCAGCGATTTAAAATGCTTGAAAATGCTTATTTTAGCAAAACAGCACGTTGTATTGCATTATTCTGCGTTTTAACGCGTAAAACAGCATAAAACGACGGGTACACATTATTTAGATTTTTATTAATATTTAGCCTGTTGAACGGTTTAGCGATCTAAAATGCTTGAAAATGCTTATTTTAGCAAAACAGCACGTTTGAGCTTTTAATCTGCGTTTTAACGCGTAAAACAGCATAAAACGACGAATTTTTTATTATTCGTTTTTTGATACCTATTGCGCGATATATTTGAACGATTTCAGCGATAAAATGCTTGATATGAAATGCTTATTTTAGCAAAACAGCACGTTTGAGCTTTAATCTGCGTTTAACGCGTAAAACAGCATAAAACGACGAATTTTTATTATTCGTTTTTTTTTATTAATATTGCTTCTATTTGAACGATTTTCAACGATCTAAAATGCTTGAAAATGCTTATTTTAGCAAAACAGCACGATTTGAGCTTTAATCTGCGTTTTAACGCGTAAAACAGCATAAAACGACGAAATTTTATTATTCGTTTTTTATTAATATTGCGCACGTCTATTTGAACGATTTCCAGCGATCTAAAATATGCTTGAAAATACTTATTTCAGCAAAACAGCACGTTTTAGCGAGCTTTATTCGGCGTTTTTTAACGTAAACAGCATAAAACGACGAAATTTTTTATTATTGTTTTATTTTTATTGCGTCTGTTGAACGATTTCAACGTTAAAATGCTTGGCATCTTATTTTAGCAAAACAGCACGTTTTGAGCGAATCTGCGTTTTAACGCGTAAAACAGCATAAAACGACGAATTTTTTTATTATTCGTTTTTTATTAATATTGCTTCTATTTGAACGATTTCAACGATCTAAAATGCTTGAAAATGCTTATTTTAGCAAAACAGCACGTTTGAGCTTTAATCCTGCGTTTAACGCGTAAAGAGCAACATAAAACGACAGGAAATTTTATTATTCGTTTTATTAATATTGCTTCAATTTAAACGATTTCAACGATCTAAAATGCTTGAAAATGCTTATTTAGCAAAACAGCACGTTTTGAGCTTTAATCCTGCGTTTTAACGCGTAAAACAGCATAAAACGACAGAAATTTTTATTATTCGTTTTTATTAAGCCATTGCTTCTATTTGAACGATTTCAACGATTTAAAATGCCCAGAAAATGCTTATTTTAGCAAAACAGCACGTTTTGAGCTGTAATCTGCGATTTAACGCGTAAAACAGCATAAAACGACGGGAATTTTTTATTATTCGTTTTATTAATATTGCTTCTATTTGAACGATTTCAACGATCCTAAAATGCTTGAAAAATGCTTATTTTAGCAAAACAGCACGTTTTGAGCTTTAATCTGCGTTTTAACGCGTAAAAACATAAAACGACGAATTTTATTATTCGTTTTTTATTAATATTGCTTCTATTTGAACGATTTCAACAATTTAAAATGCTTGAAAATGCTTATTTTAAACAGCACGTTTGTGCATTATTCTGCACGTTTAACGCGTAAAACAACATAAAACGACGAATTTTTATTATTCGTTTTTATTAATATTGCTTCTATTTTAACGATTTCAACGATCTAAAAATGCTTGAAAATGCTTATTTTAGCAAAAGAGCACGTTTGAGCTTTTAATCTACGCGTTTTAACGCGTAAAACAACATAAAACGACGAAATTTTTGATATTCGTTTTTTATTAATATTGCGTCTATTTGAACGATTTCAGCGATCTAAAATGCTTGAAAATGCTTATTTTAGCAAAACAGCACGATTTTGAGCTGTAATCTGCGTTTAACGCGTAAGAGCAGCATAAAAGAAAACGACGAGATTTTTATTATTCGTTTTTTTATTAATATTGCGTCTATTTGAACGATTTCAACGATCTAAATGCTTGAAAATGCTTATTTTAGCAAAACGGTACGTTTTGAGCTTTTAATCTGCCGTTTTAACGCGTAAAACAACATAAAACGACGAAGATTTTTATTATTCGTTTTTTATTAATATTGCGTCTTTATTTGAACGATTTCAACGATCTAAAATGCTGAAATGCTTATTTTAGCAAAAACAGCACGTTTTGAGCTTTATTCGCGTTTTTAACGCGTAAAACAGCATAAAACGGCAGGGAACATTATTCGTTTTATTTTTATTGCACGTCTATTTGAACGATTTCAACGATCTAAAATGCTTGAAAATGCTTATTTAAGCAAAACAGCACGTTTTGAGCTTTTAATCACCAACGTTTAACGCGTAAAACAGCATAAAACGACGAATTTTTTATTATTCGTTTTTTATTAATATTGCTTCTATTTGAACGATTTCAACGATCTAAAGATGCTTGAAAATGCTTGTTGCAGCAATACAGCACGTTTTGAGCTTTAATCTGCGTTTTAACACGTAAAAAGAGCAGCATAAAACGACGAATTTTTATTATTCGTTTTTTATTAATAATGCGTCTATTTGAACGATTTCAGCGATCTAAAATGCTTGAAAATGCTTATTTTAGCAAAACAGCACGTTTTGAGCTTTTATTCTGCGTTTTAACGCGTAAAACAGCATAAAAACGACAGAGATATTTAATATTCGTTTTTTATTTTTATTGCGTCTATTTGAACGATTTCAACGATCTAAAATGCTTGATAATGCTTATTTTAGCAAAACAGCACGTTTGAGCTTTTAATCTGCGTTTAACGCGTAAAACAGCATAAAACGACGAATTTTTATTATTCGTTTTTATTAATATTGCTTCTATTTGAACGATTTCAACGATCTAAAATGCTTGAAAATGCTTATTTTAGCAAAACAGCACGATTTGAGCTTTTAATCTGCGTTTTAACGCGTAAAACAGCATAAAACGACGAAATTTTATTATTCGTTTTATTATGTGCGTCTATTTGAACGATTTCAACGATCACAAAATGCTTGAAAATGCTTATTTCAGCAAAACAGCACGTTTTGAGCTTTATTCGGCGTTTTAACGCGTAAAACAGCATAAAAACGGTAGGGTACATTATTCGTTTTTATTTTTTGTATTGCGTCTATTTGAACGAATTTCAACGATCACAAAATGCTTGAAAAATGCTTATTTAGCAAAACAGCACGTTTTGAGCTTTAATCTGCGTTTGCAACGCGTAAAACAGCATAAAACGACGAAATTTTATTATTCGTTTTTATTAATATTGCGTCTATTTGAACGATTTCAACGATCTAAAAAATGCTTGAAAATGCTTATTTCAGCAAAACAGCGCGTTTTTGAGCTGTAATCTGCGTTTTAACGCGTAAACAGCATAAAACGGCGAATTTTTTATTATTCGTTTTTTATTAATGTGCGTCTATTTGAACGATTTCAGCGATCTAAAATGCTTGAAAATGCTTATTTTTAGCAAAACAGCACGTTTGAGCTTTTAATCTGCGTTTTAACGCGTAAAAACAGCATAAAAGCTGACGAAATTTTATTATTCGTTTTTTTATTTTTTAATTGCGTCTATTTGAACGATTTCAACGATCTAAAATGCTTGAAAATGCTTATTTAGCAAAACAGCACGTTTTGAGCTTTTAATCTGCGTTTTAACGCGTATTAAAACAGCATAAAACGACGAATTTTTTATTATTCGTTTTTTATTAACCATTGCTTCTATTTGAACGATTTCAACGATTTAAAATGCTTGAAAATGCTTATTTTTAGCAATACAGCACGTTTTGAGCTTTTAATCTGCGTTTTTAACGCGTAAAACAGCATAAAACGTGACGAAATTTTAATATTCGTTTTATTAATATTGCGTCTATTTGAACGATTTCAACGATCTAAAATGCTTGAAAATGCTTATTTTAGCAAAACAGCGCGTTTGAGCTTTTAATCTGCGTTTTAACGCGTAAAACAGCGCATAAAATGACGAATTTTTTATTATTCGTTTTTATTAATATTTGCTTCTATTTAAACGATTTCAACGATCTAAAATGCTTGAAAATGCTTATTTTAGCAAAACAGCACGTTTTGAGCTTTTAATCTGCGTTTTTAACGCGTAAAACGGCATAAAACGACGAAATTTTTTATTCGTTTTTTTTTTATTAATATTGCTTCTATTTGAACGATTTCAGCGATCTAAAATGCTTGAAAATGCTTATTTTAGCAAAACAGCACGTTTTGAGCTTTAATCTGCGTTTTAACGCGTAAAACAGCATAAAACGACGAATTTTTGTATTCGTTTTATTAATATTGCGTCTATTTGAACGATTTCAACGATCTAAAATGCTTGAAAATGCTTATTTTAGCAGCAAAACAGCGCGTTTACGAGCTTTTGATGCGTTTAACGCGTAAAACAGCATAAAACGGCAAAATTTTATTATTCGTTTTTTATTTTTATTGCGTCTGTTGAACGGTGATTTCAACGATCTAAAATGCTTGATAATGCTTATTTTAGCAAACAGCACGTTTTTGAGCTTTAATCTGCGTTTAACGCGTAAAACAACGCATAAAACGACGAATTTTTATTATTCGTTTTATTAATATTGCTTCTATTTGAACGATTTCAACGATCTAAAATTCTTAAAATGCTTATTTTAGCAAAAACAGCACGATTTGAGCTTTAATCTGCGTTTAACGCGTAAAACAACATAAAGCGACGAAATTTTTATTATTCGTTTTTTTTTATTAATATTGCGTCTATTTGAACGGTTCAACGATCTAAAATGTATCTTATTTCAGCAAAACAGCACGTTTTGAGCTTTTATTCCGGCGTTTAACGCGTAAAACAGCTTATAAAACGACGAATTTTTTGATATTCGTTTTTATTAATATTGCTTCTATTTGAACGATTTCAACGATCACAAATGCTTGAAAATGCTTATTTTAGCAAAACAGCACGTTTGAGCTTTTAATCTGCCAGCACAACGCGTAAAACAGCATAAAATGACAATTTTTATTATTCGTTTTTATTAATATTGCTTCAATTTAAACGATTTCAACGATCTAAAATGCTTGAAAATGCTTGTTTTAGCAAACAGCACGTTTTGAGCTTTTTCCTGCGTTTTAACGCGTAAAACAACATAAAACGACGAAATTTTATTATTCGTTTTATTAATATTGCTTCTATTTGAACGATTTCAACGATCTAAAATGCTTGAAAATGCTTATTTTAGCAAAACAGCACGTTTTTGAGCTGTAATCTGCGTTTTAACGCGTAAAACAGCATAAAACGACGAATTTTATTATTCGTTTTTATTAATATTGCGTCTATTTGAACGATTTCCAACGATCTATAATGCTTGAAAATGCTTATTTTAGCAAAACAGCACGTTTGAGCTTTAATCTGCGTTTTAACGCGTAAAACAACTTGCGCTGACGAATTTTTATTATTCGCTTTTATTAATATTGCGTCTATTTGAACGATTTCAACGATCTAAAATGCTTGAAAATGCTTATTTTAGCAAAACCGGCACGTTTGAGCTTTATTCCTGCGTTTTCAACGCGTAAAACAACATAAAACGACAACATTTTATTATTCGTTTTTATTTTTGTCGTCTATTTGAACGTGATTTCAACGTTCTAAAATGCTTGAAAATGCTTATTTTAGCAAATCAGCACGTTTTTGAGCTTTTAATCTGCGTTTTAACGCGTAAAACAGCATAAAAAGGACGAATTTTTTATTATTCGTTTTTATTAATATTCCTTCTATTTAAACGATTTCAACGATCTAAAATGCTTGAAAATGCTTATTTTAGCAAAACAGCACGTTTGAGCTTTTAATCTGCGTTTTAACGCGTAAAACAGCATAAAACGACGAAATTTTTTATTATTCGTTTTTATTAATATTACTTCTATTTAGAAACGATTTCAACGATCTAAAATGCTTGAAAATGCTTATTTTAGCAAAACAGCACGTTTGAGCTGTAATCTGCGTTTTAACGCGTAAAGCAGCATAAAACGACGAATTTTTGATTATTCGTTTTTTTATTAATATTGCGTCTATTTGAACGATTTCAACGATCTAAAATGCTTGAAAATGCTTATTTTAGCAAAAGCAGCACGTTTTGAGCTTTAATCTGCCCGTTTTAACGCGTAAAACAGCATAAAACGGCAGATTTTTATTATTTGTTTTATTAATGTGCGTCTATTTGAACGATTTCCAGCGATCTAAAATGCTTGAAAATGCTTATTTTTGCCAAAACAGCACGTTTTGAGCTTTATTCTGCGTTTTTAACGCGTAAAACAGCATAAAGCTGACGAAATTTTATTATTCGTTTTTTATTTTTATTGCGTCTATTTGAGACGATTTCAACGATCTAAAATGCTTGAAAATGCTTATTTTAATAAAACAGCACGTTTTGAGCTTTTAATCATACGTTTTAACGCGTAAAACAGCATAAAACGACGAATTTTTATTATTCGTTTTTATTAATATTGCTTCTATTTGAACGTTCAACGATTTAAAATGCTTAAAAATGCTTTTTTTTAGCAAACAGCACGTTTTGAGCTTTAATCGCTTTTTTAACGCTAAACACATAAAACGACAAAATTTTTTAATATTCGTTTTATTTATTGCGTCTATTTGAACGTTTAAACGATCAAAAAATGCGAAAATGCTTATTTTAGAAAAACAGCCGTTTGAGCTTTAATCTGCGTTTTAACGCGTAAAACACATAAAAGACGAATTTTTTTATTCGTTTTTTTTAAATTTTTGCTTCTATTTAAACGATTTAAACGATCTAAAATGCTTGAAAATGCTTTTTTTAGCAAAACAGCACGTTTTGGTTTTAATCTGCTTTTTTAACGCGAAAAAAGGCATAAAACGCAAAATTTTTTATTTTTTTTTTTATTAATTTGCTTCTTTTGAACGATTTAAACGTCAAAATGCTTAAAAATGCTTATTTTAGCCCCTTTTTGAGTTTTTAATCTGCGTTTTAACGCGTAAAACAGCAAAAACGACGAATTTTTTATTCTTTTTTATTTATTGCGTCTTTGAACGATTTCAACGATCTAAAATGCTTGAAAATGCTTTTTTTAGCAAAACAGCCTTTTTGAGCTTTTTGCTTTTTAACGCGTAAAACAGCATAAAACGCTTTTATTATTCGTTTTTATTTTTATTGCTCTTTTGAACGATTTCAACGATTAAAATGTTGAAATGCTTATTTTAGCAAACAGCACGTTTTGAGTTTTAATCTGCGTTTAACGCGAAAAAACCCATAAAACGACAATTTTTATTCGTTTTTTTTAATATTCTTCTATTTGAACATTTCAACGATCAAAAATTTCTTAAAATGCTTATTTTAGCAAAACAGCACGTTTGGCTTTAATCTGCTTTTTAACGCGTAAAAAAAACAAAAAAAGACAAAATTTTTTTTATTCTTTTTTTTATTAATATTCTCTATTTAAGGGTTCAACGTCTAAAATGAAAAATCTTATTTAGCAAAACAGCCGTTTTGAGCTTTACCCCTTTAAGGGTAAAACACATAAAACGACAATTTTTTTATTCGTTTTTTTTAAATTTGCTTCTATTTGAACGATTTAAACGATCAAAATGTTGAAAATGCTTATTTTAGCAAAACACCCGTTTGAGTTTTTAATCGGGAAAACGCGTAAAACAGCATAAAAGACAATTTTTATTATTCGTTTTTATTAATATTGCTTCTTTAAACGATTTCAACGATCTAAAATGCTTGAAAATGCTTTTTTAAAAAACAGCACTTTTTGAGCTTTTTTCGTTTTAAGGGTAAAACACATAAAACGACAAAATTTTATTATTCGTTTTTTTTTTTAAATTGCTTCTTTTGAACGATTTCAACGATCTAAAATCTTGAAAATGCTTATTTTAGCAAAACGCCTTTTTTTGAGCAATCCGTTTTAACGCGTAAAACACATAAAACGACGAAATTATTCGTTTTTATTAATATTGCTCTTTTGAACGATTTCAACGATCTAAATCTTGAAAATGCTTATTTTAGAAAAACACCCGTTTGAGCTTTAATCTGCGTTTTAACGCGAAAAACCTTTCGACGAATTTTTATTATTTTTTTTTTTTATTAATATTGCGTCTATTTGAACGATTTCAACGATCTAAAATGCTTGAAAATGCTTTTTTTTAGCAAAACGCACTTTTTGAGCTTTATTCGCGTTTAAGGGTAAAACACAAAAAACAAAAAAATTTTTTATTATTCGTTTTTTTTTTGCTCTTTTTGGGATTTCAACGTTCTAAAATGCTTGAAAACTTATTTTAGCAAACAGCACGTTTTGAGTTTTTAACCCTTTTTTAAGGGTAAAACAGCAAAAAAAAGGACAAATTTTTTTATTATTCTTTTTTTTTATTAATATTCCTTCTTTTTAAAACATTTCAACGATCTAAAATGCTTAAAAATGCTTATTTTAGCAAAACAGCACGTTTGAGCTTTTTCCGTTTTAACGCGTAAAACGCATAAAACGACAAAATTTTTTTATTATTCGTTTTTATTAATATTCTTCTATTTAAAACGTTTCACGATCTAAAATGCAAAATCTTTTTTTAGCAAAACAGCACTTTTTGAGCTTTTCTGCTTTTTTAACGCGAAAAACAGCATAAAACGCAATTTTTATTATTCTTTTTTTTATTAATATTGCTTCTATTTGAACGATTTCAACGATCTAAAATGCTTGAAAATACTTATTTTAGCAAAACAGCACGTTTTGAGCTTTTAATCTACGTTTTTAGCGCGTAAAACAACAAAACGACGAAATTTTTATTATTCGTTTTTATTAATATTGCGCACGTCTATTTGAACATTTCAACGATCTAAAATGCTTGAAAATACTAATTTTATGGCAAAACAGCACGTTTGAGTTTTTAATCTGCGTTTTAACGCGTAAAACAGCATAAAACGACGAATTTTTATTATTCGTTTTTATTAATATTGCTTCTATTTGAACGATTTCAACGATCTAAAATGCTTGAAAATGCTTATTTTAGCAAAACAGCACGTTTTGAGCTTTAATCTGCGTTTTAACGCGTAAAACAACATAAAAACGACGAATTTTTTATTATTTGTTTTTTATTAATATTGCTTCTATTTGAACGATTTCAACGATCTAAAATGCTTAAAAATGCTTATTTTAGCAAAACAGCACGTTTTGAGTTTTATTCTGCGTTTTAACGCGTAAAACAGCATAAAACGACAAAATTTTTATTATTCGTTTTTATTTTTTGCTTCTATTTAAACGTTTCAACGATCTAAAATGCTTGAAAATCTTATTTTAGAAAACAGAAAATTTTTGAGTTTTAATCTGCGTTTAACCCCTAAAACAGCAAAAAACGACGATTTTTTTATTATTCGTTTTTATTAATATTGCTTCTTTTGAACGATTTCAACGTCTAAAATGCTTGAAAATGTTTATTTTGCAAAACACCCGTTTTGAGCTTTAATCCGTTTTAACGCGAAAAACAGCATAAAACGACAAATTTTTTTATTATTCTTTTTTTTATTAATTTTGGGTCTTTGAACGATTTCAACGTCAAAAAATTCGAAAATGTTATTTTGCAATACAGCACTTTTTTGAGTTTAATCTGCTTTTTTAACGCGTAAAACAGCATAAAACGACAAATTTTTTTATTATTCGTTTTTTTTTTAAATATTGCTTCATTTGAACGATTTAAACGATCTAAAATCTTGAAAATGCTTATTTTAGCAAAACAGCACTTTTTGAGTTTTATTCTGCTTTTTAACGCGTAAAACACATAAAACGACAAAATTTTTATTATTCTTTTTTTATTAATATTGCGTCTTTTGAACGTTTCAACGATCTAAAATGTTAAAAATGCTTTTTTGCAAAACAGCAGTTTGAGCTTTAATCGCGTTTTAACGCGTAAAACAGCAAAAAAACGACAAATTTTTTTTATTATTCGTTTTTATTAATATTGCTTCTATTTGAACGATTTCAACGATCTAAAATGCTTGAAAATGCTTATTTTAGCAAAACAGCACGTTTTGAGCTGTAATCTGCGTTTTAACGCGTAAAACAGCATAAAACGACGAATTTTTATTATTCGTTTTTATTAATATTCCTTCTATTTAAACGATTTCAACGATCTAAAATGCTTGAAAATGCTTATTTTAGCAAAACAGCACGTTTTGAGCTTTAATCTGCGTTTTAACGCGTAAAACAGCATAAAAACGACGAAATTTTTATTATTCGTTTTTTTTAAATATTGCTTCTATTTAAACGATTTCAACGATCTAAATGCTTGAAAATGCTTATTTTAGCAAAACAAGCACGTTTTGAGCTGTAATCTGCGTTTTAACGCGTAAAACAGCATAAAAACGACGAATTTTTGATTATTCGTTTTTATTAATATTGCGTCTATTTGAACGATTTAAACGATCTAAAATGCTTGAAAATGCTTATTTTAGCAAAACAGCACGTTTTGAGTTTTAATCTGCGTTTTAACGCGTAAAACAGCATAAAAACGACGAATTTTTTATTATTTGTTTTTATTAATATTGCGTCTATTTGAACGATTTCAACGATCTAAAATGCTTGAAAATGCTTATTTTAGCAAAACAGCACGTTTTGAGTTTTTATTCTGCGTTTTAACGCGTAAAACAGCATAAAAACGACAAAATTTTTTTATTATTCGTTTTTATTTTTATTGCGTCTATTTGAACGATTTCAACGATCTAAAATGTTTGAAAATGCTTATTTTAGCAAAACAGCACGTTTTGAGTTTTTAATCCGTTTTAACGCGTAAACAGCATAAAACGACGAATTTTTCATTATTCGTTTTTATTAATATTGCTTCTATTTGAACGATTTCAACGATCTAAAATGCTTCTGAAAATGCTTATTTTAGCAAAACAGCACAAGTTTTGATGCTTTAATCTGCGTTTTAACGCGTAAAACAAAGCATAAAACGACGAATTTTTTATTATTCGTTTTTATTAATATTGCTTCTATTTGAACGATTTCAACGATCTAAAATGCTTCTGAAAATGCTTATTTTAGTTAAAAACAGCACGTTTTGAGCTTTATTCTGCGTTTTAACGCGTAAAACAGCATAAAAACGTGACGAAATTTTTATTATTCGTTTTTATTAATATTGCTCTATTTAAACGATTTCAACGATCTAAAAATGCTTGAAAATGCTTATTTTAGCAAAACAGTACGTTTTGAGCTTTAATCTGCGTTTTAACGCCTAAAACAGCATAAAACGACGTATTTTTATTATTCGTTTTTATTAATATTGTTTCTATTTGAACGATTTCAACGATCTAAAATGCTTGAAAATGCTTATTTTAGCAAAAAAAAAAACAGCACGTTTTGAGTTTTAATCTGCGTTTTAACGCGTAAAACAGCATAAAACGACGCACTTTTTATTACCCGTTTTTATTAATATTGCGTCTATTTGAACGATTTCAACGATCTAAAAATGCTCGAAAATGCTTATTTTAGCAAAAACAGCACGTTTTGAGTTTAATCTGCGTTTAACGCGTAAAACAGCATAAAACGACGAATTTTTATTATTCGTTTTTATTAATATTGCTTCTATTTGAACGATTTCAACGATTCAAAAATGCTTGAAAATGCTTATTTTGCAAAACAGCACGTTTTTGAGCTTTTATTCTGCGTTTTAACGCGTAAAACAGCATAAAACGACAAAATTTTTATTATTCGTTTTTATTAATATTGCGTCTATTTGAACGATTTCAACGATCTAAAATGCTTGAAAATGCTTATTTTAAAGCAAAACAGCACGTTTTGAGCTCTTTAATTGCGTTTTAACGCGTAAAAACAGCATAAAAATGACGGGATTTTATTATTCGTTTTTATTAATACTGTTTCTGTTTAAACGATTTCAACGATCTAAAAATGCTTGAAAATGCTTATTTTAGCAAAACAGCACGTTTTGAGCTTTAATCTGCGTTTTAACGGTAAAACAGCATAAAAACGTGACAAATTTTTTATTATTCGTTTTAATAATATTGCTTCTATTTGAACGATTTCAACACCCAAAATGCTTGAAAATGCTTGGTTTTAGCAAAACAGCACGTTTTGAGCTTTAATCTGCATTTTAACGCGTAAAACAGCATAAAAACGACGAAATTTTTGTATTATTCGTTTTTATTAATATTGTGCCTGTTTGAACGATTTTCAACGATCTAAAAATGCTTGAAAATGTTTATTTTAGCAAAATAGCACGTTTTGAGCTTTAATCTGCGTTTTAACGCGTAAAACAGCATAAAAACGACGAAGTTTTTATTATTCGTTTTTATTAATATTGCGTCTATTTGAACGATTTCAACGATCTAAAAATGTTTAAAGCTTATTTTAAAGCAAAAACAGCACGTTTTGAGTTTTTATTCTGCGTTTTAACGCGTAAAACAGCATAAAACGACAAAATTTTTATTATTCGTTTTTATTTTTATTGTGTCTATTTGAACGATTTCAACGATCTAAAATGCTTGAAAATGCTTATTTTAGCAAAAACAGCACGTTTTTGAGCTTTTAATCTGCGTTTTAACGTGTAAAAACAGCATAAAAACGACAAATTTTTTTATTATTATTCGTTTTTTATTAATATTGCGTCTATTTGAACGATTTCAACGATCTAAAATGCTTGAAAATGCTTATTTAGCAAACAGCATCGTTTGAGTTTTAATCTGCGTTTTAACGCGTAAAACAGCATAAAGACGACGAATTTTTATTATCTTTTCGTTTTTATTAATATTGC
The DNA here is from genome assembly GCF_025399875.1 of Dalotia coriaria. Lineage (NCBI taxonomy): Eukaryota > Metazoa > Arthropoda > Insecta > Coleoptera > Staphylinidae > Dalotia > Dalotia coriaria. The sequence continues at coordinate 6,589 of NW_027046592.1, read as the reverse complement.
TTCTATTTGAACGATTTCCACGATCTAAATTCTTTTGAAATGATTATTTTAACAAAAACAACTCATTTTGAGCTTTAATCTGCGTTTTATCGCGTAAAACAGCATAAAACGAAGTTTTATTATTCGTTTTTATTAATATTGCGTCTATTTGAACGATTTCCAACGATCTAAAATGCTTGAAAATAAAAGTTTATTTTAGCAAACAGCACGTTTTGAGTTTCTTTAATCTGCGTTTTAACGCGTAAAACAGCATAAAAACGACGAAATTTTTATTATTCGTTTTTACAATATTGCGTCTATTTGACCGATTTCAACGATCTAAAATGCTTGAAAATGCTTATTTTAGCAAAACAGCACGTTTTGAGCTTTAATCATAGTTTTAACGCGTAAAACAGCATAAAAACGTCGAATTTTATTATTCGTTTTTTATTAATATTGCTTCTATTTGAACGATTTCCAACGATCTAAAAATGCTTGAAAATGCTTATTTTAGCAAAAAACAGCACGTTTTGAGCTTGAACGTTTTAACGCGTAAACAAAGCATAAAAACGTGACGAATTTTTATTATCTTTCGTTTTTATTAATATTGCGTTCATTTGAACGTTTTCAACGATCTAAAAATGCTTGAAAATGCTTATTTTAGCAAAAACAGCACGTTTTGAGCTTTTAATCTGCGTTTTAACGCGTAAAACAGCATAAAAAACGACGAACTTTTATTATTCGTTTTGCGAATATTGCCGCATTTGAAATCGATTTCAACGATCTAAAATGCTTGAAAATGCTTATTTTAGCAAAACAGCACGTTTGAGCTTTTAATCTGCGTTTTAACGCGTAAAACAGCATAAAACGACGAAATTTTATTATTCGTTTTTATTAATATTGTTTCTATTTGAACAATTTCAACCATCTAAAAATGCTTAAAAATGCTTATTTTAAAGCAAAACAGCACGTTTTGAGTTTCTTTAATCTGCGTTTTAACGCGTAAAACAGCATAAAACGACACGAATTTTGTATTATTCGTTTTTATTATTGCGTCTATTTGAACGATTTCAACGATCTAAAAATGCTTGAAAATGCTTATTTTGAAGCGTTCGTACGTTTTGAGTTTTAATCAGCGTTTTAACGCGTAAAACAGCATAAAACGACGAAATTTTTATTATTCGTTTTTATTAATATTGCGTCTATTTGAACGATTTCAACGATCTAAAAAATGCTTGAAAATATTATTTTAGCAAAAAAAACGTAATGTTTTGAAAGCTTACCCTGCGTTTTAACGCGTAAAACAGCATAAAACGACAAAATTTTTATTATTCGTTTTATTTTTATTGCCCTTTGAACGATTTCAACGATCTAAAATGCTTGAAAATGTATTTTAGCAAAACAGCACGTTTTGAGCTTTAATCTGCGTTTTAACGTGTAAAACAAAAGCATAAAAACGACAAATTTTTTTTATTATTCGTTTTTATTAATATTGCGTCTATTTGAACGATTTCAACGATCTAAAATGCTTGAAAATGCTTATTTTAGCAAAACAGCACGTTTTGAGTTTTTAATCTGTGTTTTAACGCAAACAGCATAAAGACGACGAATTTTTATTATTCGTTTTTATTAATACGTTTCTATTTGAACGATTTCACGATTCAAAAATTAAAATGATTATTTTAACAAAACAACTCATTTGAGCTTTAACTGCGTTTATCGCGTAAAACAGCATAAAACAACGAAGTTTTTATTATTCGTTTTTTATTAATATTGCGTCTATTTGGAACGATTTCAACGATCTAAAAATGCTTGAAAATGCTTATTTTAGCAAAAAACAGCACGTTTTGAGTTTTAATCTGCGTTTTAACAAGTGTAAAAACAGCATAAAAACACTGAAATTACAGTCGCTTCAGCCATACGTCTATTTGGACCGATTTCCTTACCATCAAAATGCTTGAAAATGCGCTTATTTTAGCAAAACAGCACGTTTTGAGCTTTAATCTGCGTTTTAACGCGCGTAAAACAGCATAAAACGTCGAATTTTTTTTGCTGTCTGTTTTTATTAATATTGCTTCTATTTGAAATCGATTTCAACGATTCAAAATGCTGAAAATGTTGGTCAGCAAAACAGCACGTTTTGAAAGCTTTAATCGGTTTAACGCGAAAAAACATAAAAAACAATTTTTATTCTTTTTATTAATATTGCGTATTTGAACATCTCAACAAAATTTAATTTATTTACAAAACGCTTTGATTTTACTTTTTAACGAAAAAAAAGAATTTTTATTTCGTTTTATTATTGCGTTTTATTAACATCTAAATCTAAATTTATTTAAAAATTTTATTATCTTTTAACGTTAAAAAAGCTAAACCGAATTTTTAAATCAATTTTTAAAATTGCTTTTTAACATTCAATTAAAATTCTTAAAATTTATTTTAGCATCAACTTTTGATTTTAAGTTAGCTTAAAGCTTAAAACAAAAATAATTTTATTTTATAAATATGCGTTTTTGAACGTTTAACGTTAACAAATTCGAAAAATGTTTTTTAAAAATAACTTTTGCGTTTTAATGTTTAAGAAAAATTTAAAATCAATTTTTATTTTTTTTTAAACAATTTTAACGATTTAACATTTAAAGCTTAAAAATGCTTAATGCAATTCTTATTGATTTTAATTGCGTTATCTAACCGTTTCAACAAAATGTTATCTTTTTTAAATTCGCTTTTGAGTTTAACGTTAAAATCTTAAAAGCTTTTAATAAATTTTTTATATCGTTTTTTTTAATTGCTTTTAGACTTAAAAATCTAAATTTTAAAATCATTTTTTGATATAGCTTTATTTGAAATCACGTTTAAAGTAAAATTTAAATTAAAAATATCTTTTTATTTATTCTCTTTAACGTTTAACATAAAATGTTAAAATTTACGTTTTGTAAAATTGCCTTTTTGAATTTTTGAGTTAAACGCTTTAAAACTTAAAAGCAAATTTATTTTCGTTTTTATTAATATTGCGTCTATTTGAACGATTTCAAAACGAAAATTTTTAAATTTTATTTTTACAAATAGATTTACGTTCAAATTTTAAAATCATTTAAAACACATTTTTTTATTTTATTATATGCGATTTAAACGCATTAAAAGTAAAATTTTTTAAAATCTTATTTTAATACACCTTTTGAGTTTTAACGATCTTAAAAGCTAAAATTTATTTTAACGACAAATTTTTTCGTTTTTATATTTGACTTTTAAACGACATAAAATCGAAAATTTTGATAATTTTTTTTGAAACCTTTTTGGTATTTCGTTAAACGCAAAACTAAAAATGCTTATATTATTAAAAATATTGTTTTGATTTAATTTGCTTAACGTAAAATAAAATTTAAAATAAATTTTTTAATTCGTTTTTTATATTCGGCATTTCGAAAATTTCAAATTAAAATCTTTAAAATTTATTTTCATTAAAATTTAAGCTTTAATTGTTTTAACGCGTAAAATTTAAAAACGTTTTTAATATTTGTTTTGGTTATTAATCGTTTAACAAATTAAAATTTGAAATGTATTTTAAATGATTTTTATATCATTTTAACGCTTAAACTTAAAAACGACTTGAATTTTATTTTGACAAAATTGATTGCTTTTACTTTTATTTAAAATTTCAAAAAATGTTAGTTTTCAAAACAGATTTTATTATCTTTTAACGCGTAAAACAGCTAAAAACGCAAATTTTTATTTTTTTATTAAATTGCTTCTATTTGAACGATTTAACGATCAAAATGCTTTAAAAGCTATTTTTAAATCAATTTTTGAGTTTTTAACGTTTTAACGCTAAAAATTTTAAAATGCATTTTAATTATTCGTTTTTTATTTTATTAATTTATTAAACAAAAATAACGCATTTGTTATCTTTTCAAAAAACGTTTTGGTTTTAATCAGCGTTTTAACGCTAAAACAGCTAAAAACACGAATTTTTATTTTTTTTTAATATTGCGTCTTATTTAACGATTAACAGATCTAAAATGCTTGAAAATGCTTATTTTAACAAAACAGCACGTTTTGAGCTTTTAATCTGGCAGCTTAACGCGGCAAAACAGCATAAAAAACGACGAATCTTTTATTCGTTTTATTAATATTGCGTCTATTTCCAAACGATTTCAACGATCTAAAAATGCTGAAATGTTATTTAGCAAACAGCACGTTTTGAGCTTTAATCAGCGTTTTAACGCGTAAGCAGCATAAAAAACGACGGTTCTTTTTATTATTCGTTTTTATTAATATTGCGTCTATTTGAACGATTTCAACGATCTAAAAATGCTTGAAAATGCTGTATTTCAGCAAAATATACGCTTGTTTTTGAATTGCAGCTTTAACGCGTAAAACAGCATAAAACGACGAATTTTTTTATTATTTGTTTTTATTACGTTTATTTGAACGATTTCAACGATTCAAAATGCTGAAAATGCTTGTTTTAGCAAAAGAGCACGTTTTGAGCTTTTATTCTGCGTTTTAACGCGTAAAAACAGCATAAATGACGAAATTTTTATTATTCGTTTTTATTAATATTGCGTCTATTTGAACGATTTCAACGATCTAAAATGTTTAAAAATGATTATTTGAAAGCAAACAGCACGTTTGAGTTTTAATCTGCGTTTAACGCGTAAAACAGCATAAAATGACGAATTTTTGACACGCTTTTATTAATATTGCTTCTATTTAAACATCACGATCTAAAATGCTTGAAAATGCTTATTTTAGCAAAACAGCACGTTTTGAGTTTTATTCTGAGTTTTGACACCGCGAAACAGCATAAAAACGACGAAATTTTTATTATCGCCTTTTATTAATATTGCGTCACTGAACGATTTCAACGATCTAAAATGCTTGAAAATGTTACGAAAACAACAGCATTGCTCTTTGAGTTTTAATCTGCGTTTTAACGCGTAAAACAGCATAAAAATGACGAATTTATTCGTTTTATTAATATTAAGCCGGTCAAACACGCAACGGGATCTAAAATGCTTGAAAATGCTTTTTATTTTAGCAAAAAAAACAGCACGTTTTGAGCCGCAACGTTTTAACGCGCGTAAAACAGCATAAAAACGACGAAATTTTTATTATTCGTTTTTATTAATATTGCTTCTATTTGAACGATTTCAACGATCTAAAATGCTTTTAAAATGCTTTATTTTAGCAAAGGTACGTTTGAGTTTTAACTGGTGTTTTAACGCGTAAAACAGCATAAAACGACGAATTTTATTATTTGTTTTTTATTAATATTGTTTCTATTTGAACGATTTCCAACGATTCAAAATGCTTGAAAATGCTTATTTACCGTTTTGAGCTTTTAATTTGCGTTTTAACGCAAAACAGCATAAAAAACGACGAAATTTTTATTATTCGTTTTTATTAATATTGGGCATTATTTGAACGATTTCAACGATCTAAAATGCTTGAAAATGCTTATTTTAAAACAGCACGTTTTGAGCTGAATCGTCAACGCTCAAAACAGTATAAAACGACGAATTTTTATTATTCGTTTTTATTAATATTGCGCTCATTTGAACGATTTCAACGATCTAAAATGCCGAAAATGCTTATTTTAGCAAAACAGCACGTTTTGAGTTTAATCAGCGTTTAACGCGTAAAACAAAAGCATAAAAACGACGAAATTTTTATTAATCGTTTTTATTAATATTGCGTCTATTTGAAACGATTTCAACGATCTAAAATGCTTGAAAAATGCTTATTTTAGCAGCAGCACGTTTGAGTTTTAATCTGCGTTTAACGCCTAAAACAGCATAAAAACGACGAATTTTTTATTATTCGTTTTTATTATTGTTTACGAAACGATTTCAACGATCTAAAAATGCTTGAAAATAAGCTTATTTTAGCAAAACAGCACGTTTTGAGCTTTAATCTGCGTTTTAACGCGTAAAACAGCATAAAAACGACGAAATTTTATTACCGTTTTTGTTAATATTGCGTCTATTTGAACGATTTCAACGATCTAAAATGCTTGAAAATGCTTATTTTAGCAAAACAGCACGTTTTGAGTTTTATCTCTGCGTTTTAACGTAAACAGCATAAAACGACGAAATTTTTATTATTCGTTTTATTTACGTACCGCTCGAACGATTTCAACGATCTAAAAATGCTTGAAAAATTTATTTTGTGCAAAGCGTTTGAGCTTTAATCTGCGTTTTAACGTAAAAAACAAAGCATAAAAACGACGAAATCTTTTATTATTCGTTTTATTTTTATTGTGTCTATTTGATTTCAACGATCTAAAAATGCTTGAAAATGCTTATTTTAAAGCAAAACAGCACATTTTATTTTAATCTGCGTTTAACGCGTAAAACAGCATAAAAACGACGTGAATTTTATTATTCGTTTTTATTAATATTGTTTTATTTGAACGATTTCAAATGATCAAAAATGCTTGAAAATGCTTATTTTAGCAAAATATAATGTTTGAGCATTATTCTGCGTTTTAACGCGTAAAACAGCATAAAAAACGTACGAAATTTTATTATTAGTTTTATTAATATTGCGTCTATTTTAACGATTTCAACGATCTAAAATGCTTGAAAATGCTTTATTTTAGCAAACA
>NW_027046591.1:0-23242 GCF_025399875.1 Dalotia coriaria | reverse complement strand
CTTTTAAAAAAAAATTTTTTTAAAAAATTTTGTTTTTTTTAAAAAAAAAATTTTAAAAAAAAAAATTTTTTTTTTAAATTTTTTTTTAAAAAGGAAAAAAAAAAATTTTTTTCCAAAATAAAAAAAAATTTTTTTTGGTTTTTTTTCCCCCAAAAAAAAAAAAAAAAACCCCCGTTTTTTTTTCCAAAAAAAAAAAAAAAAAATTTTTTTTAAAAAAAAAAAAAAAATTTTTAAAAGGTTTTTAAAAGGGCCCAAAAAAAAAAAAAAAAACCGGGTTTTTTTTCCAAAAAACGAATTTTAAAAAAATTTTTTAAAAAAAAAATTTTAAAACAAAAAAAAAATTTTCCTTTTTTAAAAAAAATTTAAAAAAAAAAAAAAAGGGTTTTTTTTTCCTTTAAAAAGTTTGGGGGAAAATTAAAAAAAAATTTTTAAAATTTTTTTCTTTTAAAGCTTAAAAAAAAAAAAAAAATTTTTAAAAAAATTTTTTTTTCCAAAAAAAAAATAAAATTTTTTAAAAAAAATTTTTTAAAAGTTTTTAAAAGGGGGTTTTTTTTTTTAAAAAAAAAAAAAAAAACCCCCCTTTTTTTTTAAAAAAACCTTTTTTGGCCCCCTTTTTTTAAAAAAAAAAAAATTTTAATTTTTCGAAAAAAACCCCCAAAAAAAAAAAAAAAAAAAGGGGTTTTTTTTTAAAAGGGTTTTTTTTAAAAAAAAAAAAGGGGCAAAAAAAAAAAAAAAAAAATTTTTTTTTTTTTAAAAATTTAAAAAAAAAAAAAAAAAAGGGTTTTTAAAAAAAAAAAATTTTTTGGCTAAAACTTTTTTTTTTAAAAAAAAAAAAAAATTTTTAAAAATTTTTTTTAAAAAATTTTTTAAAAAAAAAAAAAACGTTTTTTTTTTTCCAAAAAAACCAAAAAAAACTTTCTTTTTTTAAAAAAAAAAAAAAAAATTTTTTTTTTTTTTTAAAAGGAAAACCAAAAAAAAAAAAATTTTTTTTTTTAAAAATTTTAAAAAAAAGAAAAAATTTTTTTAAAAAAAAAAAATTTAAAAAAAATTTAAAAATTTTTTTTTTTTTAAAAAAAAAAAAAATTTTGTTTTTTGTTTTTTTAAAAAAACCAAAAAAAAAAATTTTTTTAAAAAAAATTTTAAAAAAAAAAAAAAAGGGGAAAAAATTTAAAAAAAAAAAAAAAAATTTTTTTTTTGCAAAAACCAAAAAAAAAAAATTTTTTGTTAAAAAAAATTTTTTTTTAAAAAAAAAAAAAATTTCCCTTTTTTTTTAAAAAAAAAAAAAATTTTTTGGCGGGGTTTTTTAAAAAAAAAAAAATTTTTTTTTTAAAAAAATTTTAAAAAAAAAAAAAATTTTTTTTTTAAAAAAAAGGTTTAAAAAAACGGAAAAAAAATTTTTTTTAAAAAAAAAATTTAAAAGCTTTTTTTTAAAAAAAATTTTTTAAAAAAAAAAAAAAAACGAAAAAAAAATTTTTTTAAAGGTTTTTTTTTTTTAAAAAATTTTTTTAAACCTTTTTTTAAAAAAAATAAAATTTCCTTTTTTAAAAAAATTTTTTTTAAAATTTTTTAAAAAAAAAAAAAATTTTTTTTTTTTTTTTTTTTGGGGGGCCCCCCAAAAAAAAATTTTTTTTAAAAAAATTTTTTTAAAAGAAAAAAAAAAAAAAAAAAAAGGAAAAAAAAAAAAATTTTTTTTTTTAAAAAAACCCGGGGTTAAAAAAAAAAATTTTTTTTTTAAAAATTTTTTAAAATTTAAAAAAAAAAAAAAAAAAAAAAAAAATTTTTTTTTTTTTAAAAAAGGGGTTAAAAAAAAAAATTTTTTTTTTTAAAAAAAAATTTTTTTTTGTTTTGGAAACCCAAAAAAAAAAAAAAAAAAAAAAAATTTTTTTTTTTTTTTCCAAAAACCAAAAAAAAAAAAAAAATTTTTTTTAAAAAAATTTTAAATTTTAATCGGGGAAAAAAACCCCTTTTTAAAAAAAAAAAAAAAAATTTTTCCCTTTTTTTTTTTTTAAAAAAACCAAAAAAAAAAAAAAATTGTTTTTTAAAAAATTTTTTTTTTAAAAATTTTTTTAAAATTTTAAAAAAAAAAATTTTTTTAAAAAAAAAAAAAAAAAATTTTTTTTTTTTTTAAAAAAAATTAAAAAAAATTTTTTTAAAAAAATTTTGCTTTTGGCCCTTTTTTTAAAAAGCAAAAAATAAAACGAATAATAAAAATTTCGTTTTTTTATGCTTTTTTGCGTTAAAACGCAAAATTAAAGCTAAAAACGTGCTTTTTTTCCAAAATAAGCATTTTCAAGCATTTTAGATGGGTTGGGGAAATCGTTCAAATAAAAGCAATAAAAAAAAAAAACGAATAATAAAAATTCGTTTTTTTTTATGCTTTTTTACGCGTTAAAAGGGGGAATTAAAGCTCAAAACGGGGTGTTTTGTAAAAAAAGCATTTTCAAGCTTTTTTAGATCTTGAAATCGTTCAAATGGGAAGCAAATATTAAAAAAAAAGGGAAAAAAAAAAAACCCGTCGTTTTATGCTGTTTTACGCGTTAAAACGCAGAAAACCCAAAACGTGCTGTTTTGCTAAAATAAGCTTTTTTCAAAGCATTTTGGGATCGTTGAAATCTTTTAAATAGAAGCAATATTAAAAAAAAACGAAAAAAAAAATTTCTTTTTTTGGTCTTTTTACGCTTTAAAAACGGGTTTAAAAACTCAAAACGTGCTGTTTTGCTAAAAAAAACATTTTCAAGCATTTTGGGATCGTTAAAATTTTTCAAATAAAAGGGCAAAAAAATAAAAACGAATAATAAAAATTTCGTTGTTTTTGCTGTTTTACGCGTTAAAACGCAGAAAAAAAGCTAAAAACGTGCTTTTTTTTTTGCTAAAATAAGATTTTCAAGCTTTTTAGATCGTTGAAACCCGTTCAAATAGACGCAATTTTTAAAAAAAAAACGAATAAAAAAAATTTTCGTCTTTTTTTAGCGGGTTTTGCGTTAAAACGCAGATTGGCCCAAAAACGTGTTGTTTTGCTAAAATAAGCATTTTCAAGCTTTTTTAGATCGTTAAAAATCGTTTCAAATAGAAGCAATATTAATAAAAAACAAATTTAAAAAAACCCCGTCGTTTTTTTTTGCTGTTTTACGCGTTAAACGCAGATTAAAGCTCAAAAGGGCTGTTTTGTTTTAAAATAAGCATTTTCAAGCATTTTAGATTGTTGAAATCTTTTAAAATAGACGCAATATGAAAAAAAAACAAAATAAAAAAAAATTTGGTGTTTTTTGTGTTTTTAGGGTTAAAACGCAGATTAAAACTAAAAACCGGCTGTTTTGCTAAAATAAGCATTTTCAAGCATTTTAGATCGTTGAAATCTTTCCCAAATAGACGAATAAAAAAAAAAAACGAATAAAAAAATTTTCTTTTTTTTATGCTTTTTTTACGCTTTAAAAAGGGGGGGAAAAAAAGCTAAAAACGTGCTGTTTTGCTAAAATAAGCTTTTTCAAAGCATTTTAGATCGTTGAAATTCGTTCAAAATAGGCGCAATAAAAAAAAACGAATAATTTTCGCCTTTTTTTAAAAGCTTTTTTTCGCGTTAAAACGCAGTTTAAAAAGCAAAAACGTGCTTTTTTTTGTTTTAAAAAAAAGCATTTTCAAGCTTTTTTAGATCGTTGAAATCCCCTTTCCCAAAATAGAAGCAATATTAATAAAAAACGAATAATAAAAATTCGTCTTTTTTATGCTTTTTTACGCTTTAAAACCCCAAGTTTTAAAAGCTAAAAAACGTGCTGTTTTGCTAAAATAAGCATTTTCAAGCTTTTTTAGATCTTTGGGTATTAAAAATAGAGCAATATTAAAAAAAAACAATAATAAAAATTTGTCTTTTTTAAAAGCGTTTTACGCGTTAAAACGCAGAAAAAAAGCTCAAAACGTCTGTTTTGCTAAAATAAGCATTTTCAAGCTTTTTTGATGTTGAAATCGTTCAAATAGAGCAATAATAAAAACGAATAATAAAATTTCGTCTTTTTTTATGCTTTTTTACCGTTAAAACGCGAAAAAACCAAAACGTGCTTTTTTTTGCAAAAATAAGCATTTTCAAGCATTTTAGATCTTTGAAATCGTTAAATAAAAAATATTAAAAAAAAACAAAAAAAATTCGTCTTTTTTATGCTTTTTTGCTTTAAAAACGCAGTTTAAAAGCTAAAAACTCTTTTTGCTAAAATAAGCTTTTTAAAAACATTTTAGATGTTGAAATCTTCCCAATGAACTTTAAAAAAAAATAATAAAATTTGTCTTTTTTTGCTGTTTTACGCGTTAAAACGGTTAAACTCAAAACTTTTTTTCCCAAAAAAAGCATTTTCAAGCATTTTAGATTATTGAAATCGTTCAAATAGACGCAATATTAATAAAAACGAATAATAAAAATTTGTCGTTTATGCTGTTTTACGCGTTAAACGCAGATTAAAGCTCAAAACGTGCTGTTTTGCTAAAATAAGCATTTTCAAGCGTTTTAGATGGTTGAAATCGTTCAAATAGAAGCAATATTAATAAAACGAATAATAACAAAAATTCGTCGTTTTTATGCTGTTTACGCGTTAAAACGCAGATTAAACTCAAAACGTGCTGTTTGCTAAAACCAGCATTTTCCAAGCATTTTAGATCGTTGAAATCGTTCAAATAGAAGCAATATTAATGAAAAACGAATAATAAAAATTCGTCGTTTTGTACTTGTTTTACGCGTTAAAACGCAGATTAAAGCTCAAAACGTGCTGTTTTGCTTTAAAATAAGCATTTTCGGCATTTTTAGATCGTTGAAATCGTTCAAATAGAAGCAATATTAATAAAAACGAATAATAAAAAATTCGTCTTTTTTTATGCTGTTTTACGCGTTAAAACGCAGATTAAAGTTCAAAACGTGCTTTTTTGCTAAAATAAGCATTTTCAAGCATTTTAGATCGTTGAAATTTTTTCAAATAGAAGCAATAATAAAAAAAAACGAATAATAAAAATTCGTCTTTTTTTTATGCTGTTTACCCCTTAAACGCAGATTAAAGCTCAAAACTGTTTTTTTTCCCAAAAATAGGCATTTTCAAGCATTTTAGATCGTTAAAAATCTTTCCCAAATAGAAGCAGTATTAATAAAAACGAATAAAAAAAATTCGTCGTTTTTATGCTGTTTTACGCGTTAAAACGCGTTTAAAAACTCAAAACGTGCGGGCAAAAATAAGCATTTTCGGCATTTTAAAATCGTTGAAATCGTTCAAATAGACGCAATATTAAAAAAAAACAAAAAATTAAAAAATTTCGTCTTTTTTATGCTTTTTTCGCTTTAAAAAAACGCAAAATTAAAGCTAAAAAACGTGCTTTTTTTCCCAAAATGGCTTTTTCCCAAGCTTTTTTAGATCGTTGAAATCTTTTAAAAATAAAAACTATTAAAAAAACGAATAAAAAAAAATTCGTCGTTTTTATCCCTTTTTTTACGCTTTAAAAACGCGATTAAAGCTAAAAACGTGCTGCTTTGCAAAATAAGCATTTTCAAGCATTTTTAGATCGTTGAAATCTTTAAAAATAGACGCAATAAAAATAAAAACGAATAATAAAAATTTCGCGTTTTTATGCTTTTTTCCCGCTTTAAAAACGCGAATAAAGCTCAAAACGTGCTGTTTTGCACAAAATAAGCATTTTAAAATTTTTAGATCGTTGAAATCGTTCAAATAGACGCAATATTAATAAAAAGGGGAAAATAAAATGTCGTCTTTTTAAATGTTTTCTGTTTTACGCGTTAAACGCAGAATAAAGCTCAAAATACGCTGTTTTGCTAAATAAGCATTTTCAAGCATTTTAACGTTGCGTAACCGTTCAAATAGACGCAATATTATTAAAACGAATTATAAAAATTCGTCGTTTTATGTTGTTTTTACGCGTTAAAAACGCAGATTAAAGTTCAAAACGCGCTGTTTTGCTAAAATAAGCATTTTCAAGCATTTTAGATCGTTGAAATCTTCAAATAGAAGCAATAATAACAAAAAAACGAATTTCACGTAAATTCGTCGTTTTATGCTGTTTTACGCGTTAAAACGCAGATTAAAGCTCAAAACGTGCCAGTTTTGCTAAAATAGGCATTTTCAAGCATTTTAGATCAAGCTGAAATCGTCTACAAATAGAAGTTGTGCATAATAAAACCAAAGCACAAAAATTCGTCGTTTTACGCTGTTTTACGCGTTAAAGCGCAGATTAAAGCTCAAAACGCTGTTTTACAAAACAAGCATTTTCAAGCATTTTAGATCGTTGAAATCGTTCAAATAGACGCAATATTAATAAAAACAAAATAATAAAAAAATTTCGTCGTTTTATGCTGTTTTTACGCGTTAAAAACGCAGATTAAAGCTCAAACGTGCTGTTTTGCTGGGGCCACATTTTCTTTTTAAGCATTTTAGATCGTTGAAATCTGTTCAAATAGAAGCAATATTAATAAAAAAAACGAATAATGCGTACCCGTCGTTTTATGCTGTTTTACGCGTTAAACGCAGATTAAAGCTCAAAACGTGCTGCTTTGCTAAAATAAGCATTTTCAAGCATTTAGATCGTTGGAAATCGTTCAAATAGACGCAATAAAATAAAACGAATAATAAAAATTTCGTCGTTTTTATGCTGTTTTACGCGTTAAACGCAGAATAAAAGCTCAAAACGCTGTTTTGCTAAAATAAGCATTTTCAAGCATTTTTAGATCGTTGAAAATCGTTCAATAGACGCAATATTAATAAAAACGAATAATAAAATGTCGTCGTTTTATGCTACGCGTTAAAAAACGTGCAGATTACAGCTCAAAACGTGCTGTTTTGCTGAAATAAGCATTTCTCAAGCATTTTAGATCGTTGAAATCGTTCAAATAGACGCAATATTAATAAAAAACGAATAATAAAAATTCGTCGTTTTATAAGCTGTTTTACGCGTTAAACGGCATTTCAAAAGCTCAAAACGTGCTGTTTTGCTAAAATAGCATTTTCAAGCATTTTAGATCGTTGAAATCGTTCAAATACGCAATATTAATAAAAAAACGAATAATAAAATGCCGTCGTTTTATGCTGTTTTACGCGTTAAACGCAGATTACAGCTCAAACGCTGTTTTTCTAAAATAAGCATTTTCAAGCATTTTGTGAAATGTTGAAATCGTTCAAATAGACAAATATTAACAAAAACGAATAATGGTACCCGTCGTTTTATGCTGTTTTACGCGTTAAAACGCAGATTAAAGCTCAAAACGCTGTTTTGCTGTACCGGGCATTTTCAAGCATTTTTAGTTCGTTGAAATCGTTCAAATAGAAGCAATATTAATAAAAACGAATAATAAAAATTCGTCGTTTTATGCTGTTTTACGCGTTAAAACGCAGATTAAAGCTCAAAACGTGCTGTATTGCTAAAATAAGCATTTTCGCTATCGATCGTTGAAATCGTTCAAATAGAAGTATTAATAAAAACGAATAATAAAAAATTCGTCGTTTTATGCTGTTTTACGCGTTAAAACGCAGTGATTAAAGCTCAAAAACGTGCTGTTTTGCTAAAAATAAGCATTTTCAAGCATTTGCAGATCGTTGAAATCGTTCAAATAGACGCAATATTAATAAAAACGAATACCAAAAATTTCGTCGTTTTATGCTGTTTACGCGTTAAACGCAGATTAAAGCTCAAAACGTGCTGTTTTGCCAAAATAAGTACTTCGCTACTTTTAGATCGTTGGAAATCGTTTAAATAGACGCAATATTAATAAAACGAATAATGCGTACCCGTCGTTTTATGCTGTTTTACGCGTTAAAAACGCAGATTAAAAGCTCAAAACGCTGTTTTGCTAAAATAAGTATTTTCAAGATTTTAGACCGCCGGAACCGTTCAAATAGACGCAATAAAATAAAACGAATAATAAAAATTTCGTCGTTTTATGCTGTTTTACGCGTTAAAACGCAGAATAAAAGCTTCCTTAAAACGTGCTGTTTTGCTAAAATAAGCATTTTCAAGCATTTTTAGATCGTTGAAACGTTAAATAGACGCAATATTAATAAAAAAACGAATAATAAAATGTCGTCGTTTTTATGCTGTTTTACGCGTTAAAACGCAGATTACAGCTCAAAAACGTGCTGTTTTGCTAAAATAAGCATTTTCAAGCATTTTAGGATCGTTGAAATCGTTCAAATAGACGCATATTAATAAAACGAATAATAAAATCTTGGTTGTTTTTATGTTGTTTTACGCGTTAAACGTGCAGATTAAAGCTCAAACGTGCTGTTTTGCTAAAAATAAGCATTTTCAAGCATTTTAGTTCGTTGAAAATCGTTCACAAATAGAAGCAATATTAATAAAAAACGAATAATAAAAAAATTCGTCGTTTTTATGTTGCTGCTCTTTACGCGTTAAAACGCAGATTAAAAGCTCAAACGTGCTGTAGGCCAAGCGTTAAAATAAGCATTTTCAAGCATTTTAGATCGTTGAAATCGTTCAAAATAGACGCAATATAATAAAAAACGAATAATAAAAAATTTCGTCGTTTTGCTGTTTTACGCGTTAAAACGCAGATTAAAGCTCACAACGTGCTGTTTTGCTAAATAAGCATTTTCAAGCATTTTAGATCGTTGAAATCGTTCAACAGAAGTTAATATTAATAAAAAACGAATAATGTAAATTTTGTCGTTTTATGCCGTTTTACGCGTTAAAACGGCAAGATTTGGGCTAACAAAACGTGCGGTTTTGCTAAAATAAGCATTTCAAGCATTTTAGATCGCTGAAACGTCTCAAATAGACGCATTAAAAAATAAAAAAAACGAATAATAAAATTCGTCGTTTTTATGCTGTTTACGTTAAAACGCAGAATAAAAGCTCAAACGCGCTGTTCCGCTAAAATACATTTCAAGCATTTTAGATCGTTGAAATCGTTCACAATAGAAGCAATATTAATAAAACGAATAATAAAAATTCGTCGTTTTATGCTGTTTTACGCGTTAAAACGCAGATTGCGCCTCAAACGCGCTGTTTTGCTGTGCCGGCGCATTTTCGCATTTTTACATCGTTGAAATCGTTCAAATAGACGCAATATTTAATAAAAACGAATAATAAAATTCTCAAGGTCGTTTTTATGTTGTTTTACGCGTTAAAACGCAGATTAAAGCTCAAAATGTGCTGTTTCCATAAAATAAGCATTTCTTAACTTGGCCGCGATCGTTGAAATCGTTCAAATAGAAGTTACAATATTAAAAACGAATAATAAAAATTCGTCGTTTTATGCTGTTTTACGCGTTAAAACGCAGATTAAAGCTCAAAAACGCTGTTTTGTTAAAATAAGCATTTTCAAGCATTTTAGTTCGCTGAGAAATCGTTCAAATAGAAGCAATATTAATAAAAACGAATAATAAAAAATACCCGTCGTTTTATGTGCAGTTTTACGCGTTAAAACGCAGATTAAAGCTCAAAAACGTGCTGTATTGCTAAAATAAGCATTTTCAAGCATTTTAGATCGTTGAAATTGTCTGCTAAATAGAGATCGTGCGCACATTAATAAAAACGAATAATAAAAATTTCGTCGTTTTATGCTGTTTTACGCTGTTAAAAACGCAGATTAAAGCCTCACTAACGTGTTGTTTTGCTGGGTAAAAGCAAATAAGCATTTTCAAGATTTTAGATCGCTGAAATCGTTCAAATAGAAGGAATATTACTAAAACGAATAATAAAAATTTGTCGTTTTACGCTGTTTTACGCGTTAAAAACGCAGATTTAAGCTCAAAACGTGCGGTTTTGCTAAAATAAGCATTTTCAAGCATTTTAGATCGCTGAAATCGTTCAACAGACGCAATTAAAATAAAAAACGAATAATAAAAATTCCCGTCGTTTTATGCTGTTTACGCGTTAAACGCAGAATAAAGCTCAAAACGCGCTGTTCGCTGCTAAAATGTAAGTACTTTCAAGCATTTTAGATCGTTGAAATCGTTCAAATAGAAGCAATATTAATAAAAAACGAATAATAAAAAAATTCCGTCGTTTTATGCTGTTTTACGCGTTAAAACGCAGATTAAAGTCAAAACGTGCTGTTTTGCTAAACGTTACGCGATTTTACATCAAGTTGAAACGTTCAAATAGGGACGCAATATTAATAAAAACGAATAATAAAAATTTCGTCGTTTTTATGTTGTTTTACGCGTTAAAACGCAGATTAAAGCTCAAAATGTGCTGTTTTGCCAAAAATAAGCATTTTCAATCATTTTAGATCGCTGAAAATCGTTCAAATAGAAGCAATATTACCAAAAAACGAATAATAAAAATTCGTCGTTTTTATGCCGTTTTGACAAAGCGTTAAAAACGCGACGCCTCAAACGTGCTGTTTGCTGCTAAAATAAGCATTTTCAAGCATTTTAGATCGTTGAAATCGTTCAAATAGACGCAATATTAATAAAACGAATAATAAAAATTCCATCGTTTTATGCTGTTTTACGCGTTAAAACGCAGATTAAAGCTCAAAACGCTGTTTTGCTAAAGTAAGCATTTTCTGCCATTTTAGGATCGTTGAAATCGCTCAAATAGAAATTTCGGGCCATTAATAAAAAACGAATAATAAAAATTCGTCGTTTTATGTTTTACGCGTTAAAACGCAGATTAAAGCTCAAAACGCGCTGTTTTGCTAAAATAAGTATTTCAAGCATTTTTAGATTGTTGAAATCGTTCAACAGACGCACATTAATAAAAAAACGAATAATAAAAAATTCGTCGTTTTTATGCTGTTTTACGCGTTAAAACGGGGTGATTGTAAAGCTCAAAACGCTGTTTTGCTAAAATAAGCATTTTCAAGCGACGATGGTTGAAATCGTTCAAATAGAAGCAATATTAATAAAACGAATAATAAAAATTCGTCGTTTTATGCTGTTTTACGTTAAAACGCAGATTAAAAGCTCAAAAACGTGCTGTTTTGCTAAAATAAGCATTTTCAAGCATTTTAGATCGTTGAAATCGTTCAAATAGAAGTAAATATTAATAAAACGAATAATAAAAAATTCGTCGTTTTATGCTGTTTACGCGTTAAAAACACATTGCGCTCAAACGTACTGTTTTGCTAAAATAAGCATTTTCAAGCATTTTAGATCGCTGAAATCGTTCAACAGACGCAATATTAATAAAAACGAATAATAAAAATTTCGTCGTTTTTATGCTGTTTTACGCGTTAAAACGCAGATTAAAAGCTCAAAACGCGCTGTTTTGCTAAAAATAAAGCATTTTCAAGCATTTTAGATCGTTGAAATGTTCAACAGAAGAATATTAATAAAAAACGAATAATACAAAATTCGTCGTTTTATGCTGTTTTACGCGTTAAAACGCAGATTAAAGCTCAAAACGTGCTGTTTGGAGCAAAATGCTATTTTCAAGCATTTTAGATCGTTGAAATCGTTCAAATAGACGCAATAAAAATAAAAACGAATAATAAAATTTCGTCGTTTTATGCTGTTTTACGCGTTAAAAAACGCAGACAAAAGCTCAAAACATGCTGTTTTGCTAAAATAAGCATTTTACAAAGCATTTTAGATCGCTTTCGAAAATCGTTCAACAGACGCGCAATATTAACAAAAACGAATAATAAAAAATTCGTCGTTTTTATGCCGTTTCACGCGTTAAAACGCAGTGATTAAAGTTCTAAAACGCTGTTTGCTAAAATAAGCATTTTCAAGCACGATCGTTGAAATCGTTCAAATAGAAGCCATTAATAAAAACGAATAATAAAAATTGTCGTTTTATGCTGTTTTACGCGTTAAAACGCAGATTAAAGCTCAAAACGTGTGCTGTTTTGCTGCTAAAATAAAGAGCATTTTCTGGCATTTTAGACGGCTGGAAATCGTTCAAATAGACGTAATATTAATAAAAACGAATAATAAAAATTTCTGTCGTTTTATGCTGTTTTACGCGTTAAAACGCTGACAAAGCTCAAAACGCGCTGTTTTGCTAAAATAAGCATTTTCAAGCATTTTAGGATCGTTGAAATCGTTCAAATAGAAGCAATATTAATAAAACGAATAATGCACTGTCGTTTTTATGCTGCTTTACGCGTTAAAACGCGATTAAAGCTCAAAAACGCTGGTTTTGCTAAAATAAGCATTTTCAAGCATTTAGATCGCTGAAATCGTTCAAATAGACGCAATAAAAATAAAAAAAAAACGAATAATAAATATTTCGTCGTTTTTATGCTGTTTTACGCGTTAAAACGCAGAATAAAAGCTCAAACGTGCTGTTTTGCTGCTAAAATACATTTTCAAGCATTTTAGACGTTGAAATCGTTCAAATAGACGCAATATTAATAAAAAAACGAATAATAAAATGTCGTCGTTTTTATGCTGTTTTACGCGTTAAACGCAGATTACAGCCTCAAAAACGTGCTGTTTTGCTAAAAATAAGCATTTTCAAGCATTTTAGATTATTGAACTGTTCAAATAGAAAGTAATATTAATAAAAAACGAATAATAAAAAATTCGTCGTTTTTATGCTGTTTTACGCGTTAAAACGCAGATTAAAGCTCAAAACGTGCTGTTTTGCTAAATAAGCATTTTCAAGCATTTTAGTTCGTTGAAATGTTCAAATAGAAGCAATATGCTTAATAAAAAACGAATAATAAAAATTCGTCGTTTTTATGTTGTTTTACGCGTTAAACGCAGATTAAAAGCTCAAACGTGCTTGTATTGCTAAAATAAGCATTTTCTTAAGCATTTTAGATCGTTGAAATAAGTTCAAATAGAAGTAATATTAATAAAAAAACGAATAGTAAAAATTCGTCGTTTTATGCTGTTTACGCGTTAAAAACGCAGATTAAAGCCTAAACGTGCTGTTTTGCTAAAATAAGCATTTTCAAGCATTTTAGATCGTTGAAATCGTTCAAATATGCAATATTAATAAAAACGAATAATAAAAATTCCCCGTCGTTTTATGCTGTTTTACGCGTTAAAACGCAGACAAAGCTCAAAACGTGCTATTTTGCTAAAAATAAGCATTTTCAAAGATTTTGTGATCGTTGAAATCGTTCAAATAGACGCACATTAATAAAAACGAATAATAAAAATTCGTCGTTTTTATGCTGTTTTACGCGTTAAAACGCAGATTAAAGCTCAAAACGTGCTGTTTTGCTAAAATAAGCACTTTCAAGTTAATTTTAGATCGTTGAAATCGTTCAAACAGACGCAATAAAAATAAAAACGAATAATTGCACTCGTCGTTTTATAAGCGTTACGCGTTAAAACGCAGAATAAAGCCTGGTAACGTGCGCTGTTTGCTAAATAAGCATTTTCAAGCATTTTAGCCTGCTGAAATCGTTCAAATAGGACGCAATATTAATAAAAACGAATAATAAAATGTCGTCGTTTTATGCTGCTCTTACGCGCTAAAACGGTGACAGCTCAAACGTGCTGTTTTGCTAAAATAAGCATTTTCAAGACGGATCGTTGAAATCGTTAAAATAGACGCAATATTAATAAAAACGAATAATAAAAAATTCGTCGTTTTATGTTGTTTTACGCGTTAAAAACGCAGATTGGTGCTCAAACGTGCTGTTTTTCTAAAATAAGCATTTTCAAGCATTTTAGATCGTTGAAATCGTTCAAATAGACGCAATATTAATAAAACGAATAATAAAAATCTCGTCGTTTTTATGCTGTTTTACGTTAAAACGCAGATTAAAGCTCAAAACGTGCTGTTTTGCTAAAATAAGCATTTTCAAGCATTTTAGTTCAAGTTGAAAATCGTTCAAATAGAAGCACATTAATAAAAACGAATAATAAAATTCGTCGTTTTATGTTGTTTTACGTTAAAACGCAGATTAAAGCTCAAACGTGCTGTATTGCTGGCGTCAAGCATTTTCAAGCATTTTAGATCGCTGAAATCGTTCAAATAGAAGCTAAATATTAATAAAACGAATAATAAAAATTCGTCGTTTTATGCTGTTTACGCGTTAAAACGCAGATTAAAGCTCAAAACGTGCTGTTTTGCTAAAATAAGCATTTTCAAGCATTTTAGATCGTTGAAACTGTTCAAATAGACGCAATATTAATAAAACGAATAATAAAAAATTTCGTCGTTTTATGCCGTTTTACGCGTTAAAACGCAGACAAAAGCCTCAAAACGTGCTGTTTTGCTGCAACAAGCATTTTCGCCATTTTGTGATCGCTGAAATCGTTCAAATACAATATTAATAAAAAACGAATAATAAAAAATTCGTCGTTTTTATGCTGTTTTACGCGTTAAAACGATTAAAGCTCAAACGTGCTGTTTTTGCTAAAAAATAAGCATTTTCTCAAGCATTTTAGATCGCTGAACCGTCCAAATAAATGCACAAAAATAAAAACGAATAATAAAAAATTTCGTCGTTTCCCTTTTATGCTGTTTTACGCGCTAAAAACGCAGAATAAAAGCTCAAACGTGCTGTTTTGCTAAAATAAAGTACTTTCGCCATCTAGCTCGCTGGAAATCGTCTCAAATAGACGCAACATTAATAAAAACGAATAATAAAAAATGTCGTCACCATGCTGTTTTACGCGCTAAAAACGCAGATTACAGCCTCAAAACGTGCCGCCTTTGCCAAAATGCTACTCTTCGCCAATTTTTGATCAAGCTGAAACTCTCAAAATAGACGCAATAATAAAAACGAATAATAAAAAAAAATTGTCGTTTTTATGCTGCTCTTACGCGCTAAAAACGCGATCAAAGTTCAAAACGTTGTTTTGCCAAAAATAAAGTACCTTCGCCACTTCAGTTCGCCGAAATCGTCTCAAACAGAAGCAAATATTAACAAAACGAATAACAAAAAATCTCGCCTTTATGCCGTTTCCACGTGCCAAAACGCAAGACAAAGCCTCAAAACGCGCCGTACAAACAAACAATTTTCGCCATCTTTAAAGTTGAAATCAGCCTCAAATAGACGCAATATTAATGTGTCGAATAATAAAAAATTTCGTCGCCTTCATGCTTCACGCGCCAAAACGCAGACAGCCACAACGTGCTGTTTTAAAAATAAGACAGTTTATCGCCAGTCGTCTCAAACAGAAGCAATATTAATAAAAACGAATAATAAAAATTTTGTGCTTTACGCGTTAAAAACGCAGATGTTTGCTCAAACGTGTGTTTTGTTAAAATAAAGTATTTTCGCTTATCGCCGGAACGTCAAACAGACGCAAAACGTAACAATACCTTCGTCAGCCTTTGCCGCCAAAACGCGTATCAAAGCTCAAAAACGCGCCGTTCCCCGCTAAAAATAAGCGCCTTCGTTATTTAGACGTTGAAATCAAAACAACAGACGCAATGGCTGGTCAAAAATTAGCACAAACCCTCGTCGTTTTACGTGTCAGCTACGCGCCAAAAACGCAGCATTGCCGTAACGCCAGCCTTTCGTAACAAGAGCCAACAGTTTTGCATCGTTGAAATCACCAACAGCAATAGCCACAGGCCCAAATAATAAAATTGCTCTTTACGTTTACGCCGCCAAAACGCAGATTGCAACGTGCCGTTTCGTTAAAATACATTTCGCCATTATCGCCGAAAAATCGTCTCAAACAGACGCAATATTAATGTGTCTGAATACCGGTACTCTATGCTGTTTCACGCGCTAAACGCTCAAAATGCTGTTTGTTAAAATACTTTTCAGTTATTTTTATCGGGCTGAAATCGCTCAAATAAAGCAATACAATGCGCAAATATCAAAATTCGTTTTATGTTGTTTACGTTAAAATTCATTGTGCCGAAAACGCCGTTTTAAAATAAGTATTTTCAGTTATTTTATCGTTTAAACGTCTCAACAGACGCACAAAAATAAAAAACGAATATCAGCATCGTCGGCTTTTTAGTTAAATTTTACGCGTTGCGTAAGGTTTAAAAGTCGGCAAAACGCCGTTTTGCAGTCAGTATTTTCTCGTTAGGCTTTATCAGCTGAAATGTTCAATAGACGCAATATTAATAAAACAAAGGTACTGTCGTTTATGCTGTTTTACGTTAAAACGTGAGCAGTTAAACGTGCTGTTTTGCTAAAATATTTTCAAAGAGTTTTATCAAGCTGAAATGTTCAACAGCTAAATATAATAAAAACGAATAATAAAAAAAATGGCTGTTTGCAAAAGCGGGTTTACGATCGAGATGTTTTACGCGGGATAACGTCTTATTGCGATATAAGTTTTGCCAGTAAATTGCTGCAACACTTCACTTGCACTTCATTTTGCTTCCTCACCGTTAGGCCCCCGCACACTACAAACTTTTATCGGCCGATAAAACATTCAACGTAAAAATCCCAACCGCACGAGAAAATCTCCATCTGCTCGCATGCCGCCAGAGACGGAAGATCGGGTCAACCCTCACCCCGAAACGCCGCGACCGGCAACGGAAATGACCGGCAAAGCGCTCGAGCATTTAAGACGGAGCTCGGACCGTCTCCGGTTACAACGGCGTAACGGAAATGACCGGCAGCGCCTCGAGACGAGACGGGAGATCGGTCCGCCCTCTCGCCGTTATAACGAGAGAGGGGGCATACCCGCGACGACCCTGCCTGACAATAAGTGTCTCGAACAGCAACCCAATAAAAAACGATCTTTAAAGACGTTAACACAAAACAAAATTCGCGCCAGCTTTATGTACGCAGCAAACAGATGCCGGTAAACGCTGTTTCCAGTTAAAATATTTTCGCTATTTTATCTGAAATCACCAAATAGAAGCAATATTACTGCGGGCCCACGCCCCGTCGTTTTCATGCTGGTTTGCCGTATTAAAACGTAGATTGTGCCAAAACGCCGTTTTAAAACCGAGGCTGCTATTTAGACGTCCTCAACAGACGTTACATAATAAAAAACTTTAACAGTCAAATTGTCGCTTTGTTGCGTTTCACGCTGCCAAAACACGCCGCATAGCTGTTATTTGCATCTGAAATCGTTCAACAGAAGCAATGCGTCTTATCGGCCGTACCCGTCGCTTCTTTGCTGCTACGCGTTAAAAACGTACGTTAAAACGTGCCGTTTTGCTAAAATGTTATTTTCTCGTTAGCCGCAGACGCTGAAATGTTCGAAACAGACGCAATAAAATAAAAAACGAATAATAAAATTGTCGTTTTTGCCAGCTGGCGCCAAAACGCAGACAATAAAACGTGCCGTTTTGCTAAATGTTATCAGTTATTTGCATCGCCGAAATCGTTTAAATAGAAAGGCTGTGAAAGTTAATATTAATAAAAATAAATAATGTACCTCGTCATTTTTTATGCTGGTGCTTTGCGCGTACAAAAACGCATTGCAGCCAACGCCGTTTTCGCGGTGTCGTTATTTTCGCTTATCGTTGAAATCGTACCAAATACAATAGTTAATAAAAATCTAAATGGCCGAAAAACTCGTCGCTTTATGCTTTTTGCCGCGTTAAAACGCAGATTAAAATGTTGTGTCAGTATTGTTATTTTAGACAGCCCAGACGGGTTAAAATAAAAATGGATGGCTGTATTGTCAGCGTTTACGTGCTAAAACGCATCGTTAAATGTTTTAAAGGTGGGTCAGCATTTCGTTAGATTGCTGAACAAATAAGACGCAATATTGCTGTATCTAATAATAAAAATTTCGCTTTTTTATGCTGTTAAAACGTTTTTATTAATATTGTCTATTTGAACGATTTCAACGATCTAAAATGCTTGAAAATGCTTATTTTAGCAAAAACAGCACGTTTTGAGCTTTAATCTGCGTTTTAACGCGTAAAACAGCATAAAACGACGAAATTTTTATTATTCGTTTTATTAATATTGCTTCTATTGAACGATTTCAACGATCTAAAATGCTTGAAAATGCTTATTTTAGCAAAACAGCACGTTTTAAAGTTTTAAATTCTGCGTTTTAACGCGTAAAA
Source organism: Dalotia coriaria (assembly GCF_025399875.1). Taxonomy (NCBI): domain Eukaryota; kingdom Metazoa; phylum Arthropoda; class Insecta; order Coleoptera; family Staphylinidae; genus Dalotia; species Dalotia coriaria. The sequence goes on along the minus strand of NW_027046591.1, from coordinate 5,386 downwards.
CAGCATAAAAACGACAAAATTTTTATTATTCGTTTTTATTAATATTGCGTCTATTTGAACGATTTCAACGATCTAAAATGCTTAAAAAATGCTTATTTTAGCAAAACAGCACGTTTTGAGTTTTAAATTCTGCGTTTTAACGCGTAAACAGCATAAAACGACAAAATTTTTATTATTCGTTTTTATTAATATTGCTTCTATTTGAACGATTTCAACGATCTAAAATGCTTGAAAAATGCTTATTTTAGCAAAACAGCACGTTTTGAGCTTTAATCTGCGTTTTAACGCGTAAACAGCATAAAAGACGAATTTTTATTATTCGTTTTTATTAATATTGCGTCTATTTGAAGGGATTTCAACGATCTAAAATGCTTGAAAATGCTTATTTTAGCAAAACAGCACGTTTTGAGTTTTATTCTGCGTTTTAACGCGTAAAACAGCATAAAAACGACGAAATTTTTATTATTCGTTTTTATTTTTATTGCGTCTATTTGAACGATTTCAACGATCTAAAACATGCTTGAAAATGCTTATTTTAGCAAAACAGCACGTTTTGAGCTTTAATCTGCGTTTTAAGGCGTAAAAACAGCATAAAAACGACGAATTTTTATTATTCGTTTTTATTAATATTGCGTCTATTTGAACGATTTCAACGATCTAAAATGCTTGAAAATGCTTATTTTAGCAAAACAGCACGTTTTGAGCTTTTAATCTGCGTTTTAACGCGTAAAACAGCATAAAACGACGAATTTTTTATTATTTGTTTTAATTAATATTGCGTCTATTTGAACGATTTCAACGATTCAAAATGCTTGAAAATGCTTATTTTAACAAAACAGCACGTTTTGAGTTTCAATCTGCGTTTTAACGCGTAAAACAGCATAAAAACGACGAAATTCTTTATATTCGTTTTTATTAATATTGCGTCTATTTGAACGATTTCAACGATCTAAAATGCTTGAAAAATGCTTATTTTAGTTAAGAACAGCGCGTTTTGAGCTTTATTCTGCGTTTTAACGCGTAAAACAGCATAAAAACGACGAAATTTTTATTATTCGTTTTTATTTTTATTGCGTCTATTTGAACGATTTCAACGATCTAAAATGCTTTGAAAAATGCTTTATTTTAGCAAAACTGCAATGTTTTGAGCTTAAATCTGCGTTTTAACAAGTGTAAAAACAGCATAAAAACGACGATTTTTATTATTCGTTTTTATTAATATTGCTTCTATTTTAAACGATTTCAACGGATCTAAAATGCTTGAAAATGCTTATTTTAGCAAAACAGCACGTTGTGAGTTTTAATCTGCGTTTCTTTAACGTAAGTGGTAAAAACAGCATAAAAACGACGAAATTTTATTATTCGTTTTTTATTAATATTGCGTCTATTTGAACGATTTCAACCGATCTGTACGCTTGAAAAATGCTTATTTTAGCAATATTGAAAGCACGTTTTGAGTTTTAATCTGCGTTTTAACGCGTAAAAACAGCATAAAACGACGAATTTTTATTATTCGTTTTTATTAATATTGCTTCTATTTGAACGATTTCAACGAATCCAAAATGCTTGAAAATGCTTTATTTTAAAGCAAAACAGCACGTTTTGAGCTTTTAATCTGCGTTTTACGCGTAAAACAGCATAAATACGACGAATTTTTTATTATTCGTTTTATTAATATTGCTTCTATTTGAACGATTTCAACGATCTAAAATGCTTGAAAATGCTTATTTTATAAACAGCACGTTCTTGAGTTTAATCTGCGTTTTAACGCGTAAAATTGTTATTAAAACGACGAATTTTTATTATTCGTTTTATTAATATTGCGTCTATTTGAAACGATTTCAACGATCTAAAAATGCTTCTGAAAAATGTTTATTTTAGCAAAACAGCACATTTTGAGTTTTAATCTGCGTTTTAACGCGTAAAACAAGTTACGTAAAACGACGAAATTTTATTATTCGTTTTTATTAATATTGCGTCTATCGGAACGATTTCAACGATCTTAAATGCTTGAAAATGCTTATGCATAAAACAGCACGTTTTGAGCTTAACCAGCGTTTTAACAAGTAAAACAAAGCATAAAACACGAAATTTTTATTATTCGTTTTTATTTTAATATTGCGGCCTATTTGAACGATTTCAACGATGTAAAATGTGCTTGAAAATGCTTATTTTAGCAAACAGCACGTTTTGAGCTTTAACGCGTTTAACGCGTAAACAGCATAAAACGACGAATTTTTTATTATTCGTTTTTATTAATATTGCTTCATTTGAACGATTTCAACGATCTAAATGCTTCGAAATGCTTATTTTAGCAAAACAGCACGTTTTGCTTTAATCTGCGTTTTAACGCGTAAAAGCATAAAACGACGAAATTATTATTATTCCGTTTTTATTAATATTGCGTCTATTTGAAACGATTTCAACGATCTAAAATGTTTTGAAATGCTTATTTTAGCAGAATACGCGTTTTGAGCTTTTATTCTGCGATTTAACGCGTAAAACAGCATAAAACGACGTAGAAATTTTTATTATTCGTTTTTATTTCTTTATTGCGTCTATTTGAAACGTGATTTCAACGATCTAAAATGCTTGAAAATGCTTATTTTAGCAAAACCGCACGTTTTGAGCTTAAATCTGCGTTTTAACGCGCAAAAACAGCATAAAAACGACGAATTTTTATTATTCGTATTTATTAATATTGCGTTCATTTGAAACGATTTCAACGATCTAAAATGCTTGAAAATACTTATTTTAGCAAAACAGTCGTTTTGAGCTTTAATCAGTTTTAACGCAAACAGCATAAAATCACGAAATTTTTATTATCTGTTTTATTAATATTGCGTCTATTTGAACGATTTCAACGATGTAAAATGCTTGAAATGTTTATTTTAGCAAAACAGCACGTTTTGAGTTTTAATCTGCGTTTTAACGCGTAAAACAAGATAAAAAACGACGAATTTTTTATTATTCGTTTTTATTAATATTGCTTCTATTTGAACGATTTCAACGATCTAAAATGCTTGAAAATGCTTTATTTTAGCAAAACAGCACGTTTTAGTTTTAATCTGCGTTTAACGCGTAAAACAGCATAAAACGTGACGAAATTTTATAATTCGTTTTTATTAATATTGCGTCTATTTGAACGATTTCAACGATCTAAAAATGCTTAAAAATGCTTATTTTAACAGAACAGCGCGTTTTTGAGCTTTATTCTGCGTTTTAACGCGCGTAAAACAGCATAAAAAACGACGAAATTTTTATTATTCGTTTTACTTTTTTACTGCGCTCCATTGAACGATTTCAACGATCTAAAATGCTTGAAAATGCTTATTTTCAGCAAAACCGGGCACGGTTTTGAGTTTAAATCTGCGTTTTAACGCGTAAAACAGCATAAAAACGACGATTTTTTTATTATTCGTTTTTAATATTATTGCTTCTATTTGAACGATTTCTAACGATCTAAATGCTTGAAAATGCTTATTTTAAAGCAAAACAGCACGTTGTGAGCTTTTAATCTGCGTTTTAACGCGTAAAACAGCATAAAACGACGAAATTTTATTATTCGTTTTTATTATTGCGTCTATTTGAACGATTTCAACGATCTAAAAATGCTGGAAAATGCTTATTTTGCAATACAGCACGTTTTGAGCTTTTAAATCTGCGTTTCTTTTAATCGCGTAAAACAGCATAAAACGTGACGTGAATTTTTATTATTCGTTTTTATTACTATTGCTTCTATTTTGAAACGATTTCAACGAATCCAAAATGCTTGAAAATGCTTATTTTAGCAAACAGCACGTTTTGAGTTTTAATCTGCGTTTTAACGCAAAACAGCATAAAAACGACGAATTTTTATTATTCGTTTTTATTAATATTGCGTCTATTTGAAACGATTTCAACGATCTAAAATGCTTGAAAAATGCTTATTTTAGCGAAACAGCACGTTTTGAGTTTTTATTCTGCGTTTTAACGCGTAAAACAGCATAAAAACGACGAAATTTTTAATATTCGTTTTTTATTTTTATTGCGTCTATTTGAACGATTTCAACGTGATCTAAAAATGCTTGAAAAAATGCTTATTTTAGCAAAACAGCACGTTTTGAGTTTTAATCTGCGTTTTTAACGCGTAAAAACAGCATAAAACGACGAATTTTTTATTATTCGTTTTTTTTAATTTTTTTTTTAAAAAACCAAAAAAATTTGGGGTTTTTTTTTAAAAAAAATTTTTTTTAATTTTTTTTTTTAAAAAAAAAAAAAAAAAATTTTTTTTTTTTAATTTTTCCTTTTTTTCCCCCAAAAAAAAAAAAATTTTTTTTTTAAAAAGAAAAAAATTTTTTTTTTTTTTTGCTTTTAAAAAGCAAAAAACCCAAAAAAAAAATTTTTTTTTTTTTTTTTTTTTTTTTCCATTTAACGATTTAAAAAAAAAATTTTTTTTTAAAAAAAATTTTTTTTCTTTTTTGGGGAAAAAAAGGGTTAAAAAAAAGTTTTAAAGGGCCTTTTTTAATTTTCTTTTTTAAATTTTTCCTTTTTAAAAAATTTAAAAAAAAAGCAAAAAATTTTTTTTTTTAAAAAAAATTTTTTGGAAAAAAAAAAATTTTTTTTTAAAAAATTTTTTTTTTTTTTTTTCAAAAGGGAAAAAAAATTTTTTTTAAAAAAAATTTTTTTTTAAAAATTTTTTGGCAAAAACGTTTTAAAAAGGGGAAAAAAAAAAAATTTTTTTTTTTTTTTTTTTTTCCCCATTTAAAAGTTTCCCCTTTTTAAAAAAAATTTTTTTTTAAAAAATTTTAATTTTTTTAAAAAAAGGGGAAAAAAATTTTTTTTAAAAAATTTTTTTTTTTTTTTTAAATTTTAAATTTTTTTTCTTTTTAAAAACCAAAATTTAAAGCTTTTTGCGAAAACCCCGGGTTTTTTTTTTTTTTTTTTTTAAAAAAAAAAAATTTTTTTTGGTTTTTTTTTTTTAAAATTTTTTGAAAAATTTTTAAACCCTTTTTTTTGGAAAAGGGGTTTAAAAATTTTTTTTTTTAAAAAACCAAAAAAAAATTTTTTTTATTTTTTTTTTTTTTTTTAAAATTTTTTAAAAAAAAAATTTTTTTTTTTTTTAAAAAAAAAAAAAAAAAAAAAGTTTAAAAAATTTTTTTTTTTTTTAAATTTCCTTTTTTAAAATTTTTTTTAAAAAAAAAAAGGGGCTTTTTTGCAAAAAGTTTTTAAAAAAAAAAAAAATTTTTTGGGGTTTTTTTTTAAAAACCGTTTTTTTAAAATTTTTTTTAAAATTTTTTTTCTTTTTAAAAAAAAAAAAATTTTTTTTTTTTTTTTAAAAAAGGGTTTAAACCAAAAAAAAAAAAATTTTTTTTTTAAAAAATTTTTTTTTTAAAGAAAAAACCAA